>NC_139655.1:11269236-11316736 GCF_951799395.1 Argentina silus | reverse complement strand
AAAGCCTTATTTGCTGTAGTAAAGTGCACACCTTTCACTCCATCTCTCTTGAATGATATCTTAACTCTAAAGCAAAGAAAAGCTCATTGTTTGATGGAGTCACATTTTATTTATATAGCTGCATTGCTCTTGCCAGTGCAATAAGCTGTACATACAGTCTAAACACACAAATCAAAGGTCACTTGAATCCCTTTGCTTTGTAACTGTGCAACCCCCATGTCTTTCTCTTCCCTTTTTAAAAAGTCCTTAGGTTCTAGGTTAATTGATTGGCTCAGTCTTTTAGCGTTCACTGTTCTCACCATCAGATGTAGGGTCTTCTGCTTCAGCCAGGGCCCCTTGGTGAGTGTGATGGGGTCAAAGTCAGACCCCGGGTCCCTCTGGAACTCTGGCTTCAGGATGTAGCCACACAGACCATTGGGTTGGAACCGACCCTGGTTCAGATCCATCTCCTTAGACGGGGTCTGGAAATTCAGTGCCACTGTGGACAGAGAGGGAGGGAGGTGGGGGAGGGAGGGAGTGAGGGACATGATGCTCATACATGTCTATACAGCAACGATGACCAAAGGAATAACTCTTACTAATGTACACTTTTTGGGGAAATTCATTAGTGAACACATTTTGTATCAGTTGACAAAATGAAAAACGTAGATTTAGATTTTTTCTTGATGAAAAACTGGTGAGACGATAGCATACCTATTTGACAGCCAGCGTTCCACATGGGAACTGGGTTGTAGTTGGAGGAGTCTGTTCTGGAGCCAGCTGGGTAGATCCTACTGAGCTTGTCCATGTTGTGATGGATGTAGGCATTAGCTGGAGGAGAACATTGAGGAAACACAGAATATACATCATGTAACAGCTTATATTAGGCATACATAATACAGGCTCAACAACCACTTATAGTATATTACCGGTAGAGCTATCATGTCTTGTTGTATGATGGATGTAATAACTGTTATCAAACAAATTATGTCTGTACCATAGGCTGAAATATCCTGTTAAACCAGGCTTGTTGTGATAGGACATGCAGTATTAGTCTTTACCAGAGGTTTCTGCCAGGTTCAATGCTTTGCTCTCTTTGAAGGAGGACATTTCATAGAAGGCATGGGTGTCTCTGGCATGCTCAAAACCATTGAAGTGGACACTCTTGCAGTAGATGACCAAGTCGGACAGCAGCTTGGCAAGCTTTATCTTTGATTTCTGACAGGCAAATGAAAACAAGTTGATATATCAACATAAAAAAATCATGTGAATGAATTGCAACAAATGTTAAGATTTCTATTTGGAATGGAATTTGGTATTGCAACGAGCCAGTGCTTTTTTTGCCGTGTTGGCTGTTATTGTGCTTGGAACTACACTACCACACCTTAGGTTTGGCTTTCTGTCCATTCTCCTTAGTGTCTGCAGCCTCATCCTCCTCGGACACACTGTCATCCTCCACAGAACTGTTGTTGTTGAAAACAGCTTCCAGCTTGTTCAGCCTCTTCCCCTTGACTATGAACCGCCCTTTCAGCTCCTATACAGAGACCGACACACATGAAGAAGATCCATCTACACGCCCCATCAACAGCCAATGAGAGATGGGAAAAAACAAATGTAATCTATCATTATGAATTCCCTTTGCGACACACAATACCACAGGCATCCCAAAGGCATACAGTAATATGTTTGAAAGCTGTTCATAGGGGCATTCCATGATTCTAGATTCCATTGTCTCCCCTCTCTTTGTGTCATACGACTCCAGGACTCTCTGCCTTATCTCTTTCTCTGTGAGTTAGGGACATAAACAGAGAGAGAGAGAGAGAGAGAGAGAGAGAGAGAGAGAGCGATAGAGAGCGATAGAGAGCGACAGAGAGAGAGACAAGACAAAAAGGAAGGAAGGAAGGAAGGAAGGAAGGATAGATGAGAGGGAGAGAGCAAGGAGGGAGAGGGAGCGAGCGGCCTCTAACTTAGTTTGCTGCAGCCACATTCTCTGTATTAGACGTGAGAGGAAAAAACAAATCATTACAGAACTTTAATAAATGAAATGAAGACCAGCTGCATGCATTCCTGACGTGTCTGGAGGCCAACACTAAAAGCCAGCTCCTGTTCGCATGTAAATGAAATTCCACTTGGTAACACCCCAATCCCAGCGAGTCAAACAAGGTGTTCTTTTCACTCTCACAGTGCAACCTCAGAGCCAGATCTTGTAGAGACTTGCCTGTGTCCTTTAATATTCTGAATGCTTGCACAAGACACTAGTACCACCATGTTGTCTTATACAGTACTGTATGTACTTGCCTTGGATACCACCAGAAGTAAAGGTCAATATACTGTAGGTAGGTACAGTACATCAAAAGGAACAGACTAATGGAAAATGTACATTATAAGAATGCACAGTATAATGAGGTGGTCTATTATTATGTACTGTTATTTTGCAGTAGCAATCAGCGTTTGGGCATACTCTGCCTTTTGCCTTCACAGAGTGGAGGTTTGTTGTCCTGAAGATAGATGGCCCTCATAATATCTTCTTGAAGATGTCCCCACTCCACCCCCCCTGAGGGATCTGATTTGAATGTCACACCAGTAATCAAGTAAACAGGAACTTGATCTTGATGGCAGAGCTTGTTGGAGGTACTTGGAATAATGGGACAGACAGACAGACAGACAGACAGACAGACAGACAGACAGACAGACAGACAGACAGACAGACAGACAGACAGACAGACAGACAGACAGAGAGATAGATAGATAGATAGATAGATAGATAGATAGATAGATAGATAGATAGGTAGATATAAAGTTTAGCCTTGTTAGCGCTCTGACCTCTGGGGAGGGGAACCCGCTGGCCATGTTGTCTCCCAGCGGCTGTGTGAGCATAGCACTGCCCAGGATGGAGGTCATGTGATGGGCCATGAGCTTCTGCTGCTCCACGGTACAGTGGTTCTCCAGAGACAGGATCACAGGGTACTCTGACGTCTTCACAACAGGAAAACAGCATGGTGAACATTATCTAAGCTATCACTAACTCTGCCCATGCACATGCAATAATGGTAGAGCGTGTTTTAACAGAGGCCTTTATGATAAAAACACTGTAAATGTGACACTTTGAAGACAGAAGCTTGGTACTAGCTTGGTACTAGTTAACATAACATATCACATCGATCCTTATTTTATTCTTTATAAAATGCAGTCAGTCAGACAACCTCAGGTCAACAGGTTGTGGTGGCACATCACATACTTTGAAGGCATAATCTTTGATGGCATTGATGACATCTTTGAAGAGTACTTTGGAGGTGAGAGTGTAGCCGTGGTAGATGACAGGTTCTCCGTTGGCCCCGTCCCAACAGTCCAGCTCTACACAGCGACAGCTCTTCATAAGGGCTCTGAAGACAACAACCACAAAAATCAACAACAACAACAATTCTGTCAACATCTACAGGCTCTGTAATCACAATGTTCAGTCTGGTACAAGGATAGAGCTAAACAGATGTTCAGACTTGTAACAGATGGCGACATGTAGAAGGCAAATTACTCTCTTGTTTCACTGTCACTCCACACTGACAGAACACTGTCATTACAAAGCACTCTGTAGATGTGTGGTTGTGAGGTATGCTTGCCGTATGTAGGCCTCAGTGCTGCTCGGGCCTTTGAGCTGATCCTCCATCAGGTAAGTGTTGTGGGAGGAGGAGATGAAGTAATTGTTGAGGGGCTGACTCATATCCTGGAACACCTCCTTATGAGCGGGGTTAAAGATAGAGCCCTCCTCCTGGTGCAAGTACATGAGGAAGCCATCCTTGGTCATATGCTTATTCTGCTTGGCTGTGGAAACACACACAGGTGTGAAAAATGATTCCATCGAGTGGCCATGTGGAGAATGCAATACAGAGGTACATAGAGACTCTGAGCATCTCTTACCTGTTTCATCCAGCTCATACTTTTCAATGAGCTTGAGTGCGTCTTCCATCTTCACAGTTTCCCTCTGCTCGTTGAGCAGGAAGTTGAGCAGGTCCACGACACTCATCTGTCCCCCTGTCTGAGCATACTTCTCGTAGATGACGTCAATCTCCTCCCGGTGCGTCAGCAGGTCATAGAAGTGCTTGATCTCGGAGCCTTCCAGAGAGCCTGAGTTGGACTTGTCACATTTCTATGGGATATGATAATTACAAGACAATCACTCAATATTGAAGAGGCAGATAGGGTGAGTTACCCTCATATATTGTAAAGTGTTTTGTGTCCTAGTGAAAAAACATGAAACTATAAAACATGAAACTTGTAAAAACAATCCATTATACAATGTTAATAAGGCAATATTGAGAGTAATCCATGCACATACAGTATCAAACAGGTGCATTAGGAGTTATCATTCCTGTGTCAATGTGACCGAGTCACAGACATCTGATTGTTACTCACCACAAACAGCATCTCTGCGTAGTTGTCGTCCACCTCAATATTGATCTGGTGGAGGAAGTGCTTTAGCTCCTTCAGACTCATCTTGTTGTCATCATTCTTGTCTGCTTTGCGCATGCAGTTGAAAATCCAGCTTATGTCGTAATGTAAGGAGTACACTCAAGTTGTATTTCTCTGGGCAAAAGTAAACACTGTGGACTGGATTTTCATTCAATTTGTTTGCAGCTTAATTTTTGACTGAAAATATTCTCCACCTGTAACGTCTCTCGATTCTTCCTCTATTTTGAAAAACAGTGTGCTACACTAGCAACATTTCTATACTTTACACATGACTTTATAAGTTAGGTGAGGATTCCGAAACCTCATATTTTAGCCACTCTCTCCACACTGAGCGGTGTAGTTTTGAAAAGGATACTGCTCACTCGTCTGCTGGCGGTTGAGGTTGCGCATGTTACTGATGACCTTCTCCAGACCGCTGACCCACTGCTTGGCCTCCTCCACAGAGTTGGCCATCAGGTCCAGGTTCTTCTTCCTCCCCCTGAAGATGATGGAGAAACAATGCTCCTCCACCTGGGACTCAGTGTACTTCTTCAGCCCCTCTGACTGACGACCCTTACGCACTGAGTCAATGTCATCTAAGGAGACTGTGAGGGAGAAAGAGGGGATTAGAAATGTCTGGAGGCCAACGGTGTGCGCTTAGTTTTATGGCAGCTCAGCTTTAGATAGTCATTGCTGTAGCAGATTCATGTATGGGAACCTCCATGAAACACAGGGAGAAGCCTATCAAAATCACTCTCATGAGGGGAGGCACGCCACTACCAAAGAAACAGTATAGGCCTACAGAATCTTTTATAACAAAGACATACCCACTCACAGTGGGCCTCTAGGACCAGGGCAGGGAAACCCTGGAAAGACGTGACGACATACCAGGCCCTGCTGGCACCAGGGTGCCTCCCTATCAGAACACCCCCAGACAAAGGGAGATATCCAAGAGCAGAGTGTGCAAGACACCGCTGGTCTATCTACAGGATGTGTCTGTGTTTCTGTGTGGGGACACACTTCTAAGGCCTTCACCCACACAGCAGATAAAAACATATGTTTCTTCAATGACAGACTTCCTTCAACAGTCACCAAGATTTTGGTGAGAACCAACTCCTTTTTTTCCATACTGCACCTTTAACTTGGTAACAACTTTATACATAGAGAAACAGGACAGAGGTAATGTGTTGTATTTAGGTCCAAACAAATCATGTTTGGGTCTAACATAATCTAATCTAACTGTACATCAATATACCAATGATGCTCATGTTCCAGTAGAATATTTGACACTAGAAGCTTATGGATCTTTCAGACTGGGTTAGCATCTACAGCCATGTTGTTTTGTTGACTAAATTGATGATTGACCAACCAGACTGAATGGCCTTTTGGTGCATTTTTGAATGGTGCAATGCCTTTCTGACCTCCTTTCACTGGACTATGCAGTTCAACTCTCTGAGTCTGTTCTGAGCTATACACACATAGACCTACTGTATGTTTGCTCTCCAATGGGTAGCACCCACCTCCATAAAGACAACATACTGTAGGCTGGAAGTGCCTGCACAGCCCCTTTTCACTTATTCTATTGTTGAGCAGCTTAATGTACGGAAGAGTGCACACTGCCATGGGTGATGTAATCATGCTCACTGTCAACAAACCCAACTAACCCAAACACCACGGACTCAAGGCTTATGTGGCCATACATTGTGGCTAGATTTACGCTACAATCACAACGTTTATCAGTTGCCCCTTGCTTCCAGTATTATATGTAAATACTACTAGAGAGGCCTCTCAAAGGAGAAACATTGTCTCTGTTTCATTTGTAACTGGATAACTGGATACGTTTTCTCATTTTTAGGCACCTATCTTTTATCACCAGGGAGGGCTCAGGTCTATCTAATGGGATGAGGGAACTCAGGAGGGAGCTCAGTCGGAACAGAAGAACAAAACAATGAGGAGGCTGAGGTGGATCACACCAAGGCTGGGCCATGTAGCCTCAGCTGACCATGTGGATGAACAAATACCATAGAAGCACCCAGCAGAAGATAAGAATGGTTTCAGACACGCATGTGTGCATGCATGCATGTGCACACACACACACCCCCAACGCATGCACGCATACACATACCAACCGCCAGCGATGCACTCACAGCAAACAGAAGATTGTAGGGGGAATATTTTGGATTTGGACCAGTCTCTGAGCATTCCATTTTGAGAGACCACAGTGTCCAAGTCATGTCCTCCATGTCACGCTGGCATTCCTTAAATACCAGATGAAAAGCAAGGAGAGAAAGAGGACATTGTGTGGGTCTGACAACTTCACTCCCTTATTTCTCCAGACTTTTCTCTCCTGGGAATAACAATATTCCACACTTGTGGTAAAATCTTGCAAGAGGGGAATGGGGTCGGAAGTTAAACCAATGTATGTACAAACTTCCCCTTTGAGTTATGCTTTAATCAGTTAACTACTGTGGTGTCACTTCTGTGTTGAACTAGTAGAGATATATGTCCGTTTGGTGAGAGAATTGTTGAGCTGAAAGGATAACAATGACATGAGGAGCCATGATATGGATACCATTAACCACCGTATTCTAAACTACCAGCATGACTAGTTTAATACTTTTTTAGTAAAATTGCTAAACAGAGGCGCCACAGTCTAATTAAATGGACTGAAACAAGTGTGCGTCAAATGTCCTAACCCTCATCAACGACAGTCAAAACCATGCAAGCTCCACAGTACAATCTACTGTATGTTCAGTAAGCCTCACTCAAGAAAAAGGTGAGAGAAATCTCTACAACTCCTTAATAAATGAGTTGAGGAGACATATAATTATAGGGCCATAAACAGCATTCTTCCTCTTTTATCTTTTTTTTTTATTACAGTACAGACATGGTCTGTACCTAATATGACCCAAGCAGTAAATGACTGGGAGTGAGTGGCTCTCACAGTGTGGGAGTGAGGGTGGGGACTGTAAACACAGGATGGACATTGCAAACAAAGCCTGCCCTAGAAACCGAGCTGTTTCTCCTTCTCTGGACCAATGGGACTGATGAGGGTATGAGTGGATTGGATGAACATGGCTATCCTACAGTATGTAATATGTAAATATAACATTTAATCTGTGCTTAAAGTAGTCTACCAGGTAGCACATCAGTGTTAGTGTTTAGGGGGAATTTAACAGTTTAATACACTTGTAATATGAAGATGGATACTGTAATATCAGCTTAATGGGGGTTGACAGGCAGGAGTATAGCAAGGGGCTGAACAGTCCATCCAAAAAGTGTTTACTAAACATAAGTGCTACCCTCCCACATTCCTTCCCGTACAACAAAACACTTGAAAGCTCATTGGTAAACTTGGCTCAATTAACCCCACAAGAAGACAATAAAAAGGCAGTTTGCTTCCTTCAACAAGGAAATGCCTCTTGTATTACCACTGTTCTATTTCCCCTCTCTCCAATCCCATCGCATCCCAGCCCGACTCTAGCATGCCTACCCGCAATAAACAAAAGTCTTGCCAGGCCATTTCACATGGCCACTCCCCTCTCTCTGTCTGCAAGGCCTGGGTGTGTGTGGGTGACTGATCTAGCCTCCAGTGTTTGCTTAGGGAGAGGATAGAGAACAGAGGTTATCGGCTAGAGCAGCAGCAGCCCTCCTTGGGTTGGATGGAGGGACCAGCAGAGTCACCGGAGCCAGCAGCTACAGTACAAGCTGAAACTCCCTGTGCCTGATTAACACATGTTGACATTTTCAACTGATCCTCTACAACAGAGAGGAACAAAACACTTGAGACCACTATGACATTTGGTTATTATGACATAGACACACACACACACACACACACACACACACACACACACGAATGGCACTCACAGGTCTGATTGCTCTTAAACATCCTGTGGGATTCGTGCCACATGGTCTTGCAGTCCTCCTGCAGCTTGTAGAAGCGGTTCTTCTGCCAGGAGGTAGAGCGCACCTTGAGCAGCTCCCCACCAACCAGGAGGAACTGGAGGTCCACATCTCCCTCCAAACCTGCGGTCACACAGAGGTCAGAGGTCAGACAAACATTCACTTCCTCCTACCATGTACAGTACTACAACAATATTTGAGATGGCACAATCTGGTGATTGTGGTTTTCCTATACAGAGGATGTGTAACAGCAGCCGACTTTCCGTAACATTGACTCACATTGTCATATTAAACTCAATGATCTCACACAGGCCCTAATTGCTGACAGTATATGTGCTGTGTAAAATGCTGCACTTTGTGTGTGTGTGTGTGTGTGTGTGTGGGGGGGGGGGGGGGGGGGGTGGGTGTGGGTGTGTGTGTGTGCGTGTGTGCGTGAGTGTGTGCATATGTGTGTGTGTGTGTGACTACTTGTGCATACAAGCATGTACAACCCAGATTTAATTCTGTCATCCTGTCACACAGTCCAAAACCACGCTGAGTCAATCAGAGAAGTGAAACCATGGGAACCTGCGGTCACACAGAGGTCAGAGGTCAGACAAACATTCACTTCCTCCTACCATGTACAGTACTACAACAATATTTGAGATGGCACAATCTGGTGATTGTGGTTTTCCTATACAGAGGATGTGTAACAGCAGCCGACTTTCCGTAACATTGACTCACATTGTCATATTAAACTCAATGATCTCACACAGGCCCTAATTGCTGACAGTATATGTGCTGTGTAAAATGCTGCACTTTGTGTGTGTGTGTGTGTGTGTGTGTGGGGGGGGGGGGGTGGGTGTGGGTGTGTGTGGGTGTGTCGGTGTGTGTGCGTGTGTGCGTGAGTGTGTGCATATGTGTGTGTGTGTGTGACTACTTGTGCATACAAGCATGTACAACCCAGATTTAATTCTGTCATCCTGTCACACAGTCCAAAACCACGCTGAGTCAATCAGAGAAGTGAAACCATGGGAACTAGCACACACACAAAGGGAGACAAACTGGGGGGGACCCCAAGATGTTTTTCTCTCTACCACTCAGGTGTGAATGAAAGATGGCTGCCCAGTGATCAGCGGGCACTTGAGGCCGCGGGTGGGTTCCCACATTCAGTACCACTCTGTTAGTCCTCACCGCCCCAGGGGCGTGGGCAAAACCACAACATTGCAGACATTTTTACAAGGTCCCGCCACAGACTCACAGAGGCTGTTTATGTGTCCCTGGCATGGCTGCAGTCAGGGAGGAGGACTTGGCAAAGCTTGAGTTCTTCAGACACGCCTCTGTAGATTCTGGGTTTGAATTCAATCTGTGCAGTTGTTTTTGACTTGTTTGATCACAGGACTGTACCATTTGAGTGGCCTGGAGATAGTGTAGATAGTGTTTTATGACAGTGTGCAGTGAAATTAATGATTTATATATAACAGTTCCATGGCTATAAATCCTCATTTGTTTCCTTAGACTTGACCACCATGTTTCGTGGACATGGTTTAGGCTTTGGATGTTGAAATGCAGATACTGTAGGTCTGCTGTTCCTGTTGAGGTGGAACATGCTGAGTAATCAGTTTCTGGTAAAAGATGTCTCTTTAAGCATCCACTAGAGCAGTGGTAACCATCAGAGGCAGCTTTAGCTAAAAAGGCAAGACAGGGCAAGACAAGTGAGAAGGGCAACTCACTGATTGATGCCTCCAAGCAAGTTCATGAGAAAGGAGTATTCTGACAATTGTGTCTTATAAGCCCATTTTGGGGGGTAATGAGACAAGTATTTCCCTCTGGCAAGAAACGTCTGGACTTGTACCGAGCTGAAAAGTATTCATTTTAAAGGAAAGAATGTGAACAAGCCATGTGGGCTGCACCTTTTCAGGTGCAATCCGCCTGAAAACCCCATCTGTGGAGACTGCATGAAAAAGCTGACTATGGTTTCAAGTATTGATCATTTTAGCAAATCTCTCTTCTCTGCAAAGGCATCAAATTGTTTCCTCAGAAGTCACTCTTGTCTCATGGATCTGGATGGATCTGTTGACTGTTTCCACATAAAAACAAAGGGAGAACAAAGCTGAGAAGAGCATATTTTCCTGGCCTTAGAGGAAAAGGAGAAGATACATCAGGGAAGGCTGGTGGAGGTAGAAATCGGTGGACAGGCTCATTGTAATGTATGAAATGAGCCCGTCCTCCAATTTCTACCTCCACCAGCCTCCACTGACCTACATTCCATATTCTAACCAAAAACAAAAAGAGGATATTCTGTGAACCTTGTAAAGATGTCCTTTTGTGGCAGAGTTTCATAAGAGTTTCTTAATTTATCCCTTGATAAACAGCTTTGCAACAATCAAACCTCTGGTCCAATCATATCCAATCATCTACAACAGTCATAACCTCCCCCCCCCCCCCAAAAAAAAAAAAGTGCATTTAAGACATCTTAACAGATACAGTATTATAGTCCTACATAAATATTATAGTCCTACAGTAAAAACTACAGAATGTGCCAAATGCAAAGTGTGTCATAACACCTTGGGAGGAAGTGCAATATAGGTGCAGGTATGGAGTGCGCCCAAGAAAGATTAAGTTGATGATATTTCTCCTGCGCACACCGCAGACAGAGACAGGTAAATATAAACTTACCTAAAAGTTTCCCATTTTCCTGTGCAACTTTTTTCACGTATTCTTGAAAACTCTGCTCCTCAGATTTAGTCCTTTTTGGACGTTTCTGTAAGCAAGACATCACTCCTCTTTACCCTGAGATCCCGTTACTTTAAGCTACTTCAGTTGTATTACTTAGAAATGAACTACCTGACGGTTAAAACCCATGACGCTCTCAATTCTGGTCGCGGGGCGTGTTCTTACTTGCAAAGAATCACTACTGACAGACGAGTCTGATCGTCACATGGTCCCGTCTGGTTTATGCTCAATTGGTGGCGTGTCACTGGTCACGATGATTTAAGCCTTTTAACTCGCTGTGAGAGAGACTACGATGACTTTAAAATGATGAAGTTCAGAGCTGTAACATGCGGTATTATTGTATTATTGTATTGACTTTATTATTGCTGACTGGTTGTTCAGTCAACTGATGCTATGCAATATGTAAACTAACCTCCATCCATTTAGCCTTTTATCAATTCAGATTAAGCAGTTGTTGTGTTGACTCATTATTAGGCCAAGTGTAATGTTAAAATGCATGCTATATGCTATGACAGAGCGCCCTCCAATGGAAATCTACTATTTCGCTGGAGAAAGAGATCCTCTTGTAGTAGACTACAATATATTTATCTAACAGCTTTTTGACATTAAATCAATTGAAGGGTTAGAACATGTATGTTTTACAGTGATGTAAGAGTGTGTATAGGACTTCGAAATCAGAGTTAGGAAAATAGAAAGGTAGTTGGCACCTATGTATGCTGGCACCCTGGCCTGTCTCCAATCAAAATGTGAAATGTGATCTGTCAGCACACAAATATGTTGTTGCTCATCAACCAACCATAAAGTCCCTCCTACAACACAAACTTCATTGTGCCTCTCTTTCCTCCATGACAATAATGACCTCTAGAAACAAAATGTGTTTAACTAAATGTAACAACCTCTGCCCTGCCATAATCTAAACACATATAAACACATTCAATGAAAGGCATTAAGGATGCTGTCAACGCGCCTATAATAAGAGAACAGTTATCTGCAGTACAGATGGAGCATAAAAGCCTAAAAGGTGCACGTGAACCATTCATCCGGTGCGCTCAAGAGGCGCACTGAAACATCTAAAGCCTAACAGAATACGTTTAGCAGGACTCTCTCGCACACCACATAACATAGTACCGTTCAACTTACCATGTTTGCCTGCGGTTCCGTTTGATTCCATTCTGGTTTGACAGTCAAAAGTCAAAAGTCACCACAGTGTGTAAATCCGTGCCCCAAATGCGCTGAGAAAGTTAGGCGCGCGCTTAAATCCAAGTCCAAGTGTGTGTGTATGGTTAAATGCAAATTATTAGATCCGATGATAAAAGTGACACATATCGGGACTCATGGAGACATCCGTCCGCTATCAACTTCAGGCAGCCGCTGAAAGCCAGACAGTGCGCAGCAAGCACCAACCCTGCATCCAGTATGCGCCCTCAGTCCACACCCACTGATACACCGGTCTGACCAGTCATCTTATTTACAATAAAAGCTTTGATTCAGCGGCTCGGGAGCTACACCTCTTGACGGAATTCAATAGCCATAGGAAATTGTGATTTGTTGTCCCACACATATTTATGGCAGCAGTGTGTACAATACGTGTCTAGGCGGATATTGGAGGCTGAAATAAAAGATCTATCCCTCTGTAGCCTAATGCTAGAGAGAGAGTGATGATTGGCTGTTTGGGGAAAGTCAGGAATAATGTTATGAGTTAGTAGGCTAACACAAGTAGTTTGACTTTCATAGTTTCCTAACCTTTATCCGAATATTCAACTTCAGTATAGATTTTTGATAGGCTGTCGATTAATGCATTTCTGATCAAGTTGAATTAATTTACATATCTCAATAAAAGCCAGCTAAACTAAAGATCCGTGTCTGTCTGGCACAATGGGCGTATTTCAGCACCATCGTAGCAGAAGTATGTGCTAAAGCAACAACTCAGCTAAAAACAGCAGGTGTTGGTTATCATGCATGCCTAGTCCATCTCATCTGAAAGGACAAGGCCTGCATTTGTTGGCTGCAATGAGGAGTTATTTGGATGGTCTTGGAATTTGAGTCCAAATTTTTTCAAGCATAGAAATGACTAGTTGGAAATTAATGCAATTTATTTTACTATTTACTATTAAATAGAGCCACAATGTCTAAACTCTCAGTCTATTTCTTCAGTGTGTTATGTCAGCTATTTATTATTGCTAAGTATTTGATTGCAACAATTGGGCATAGTGTTTGTTAGCTGAGGCTAGGCTCCTTATTAGTATGAGATGGCATGTAGACAGACCACTCCTTGTGCTTTTCCATTGTATCTTGCATCCAGCAGCTCTGTCGCATGAACTCTCACTCGAGGTTATATGAGATCACAGTCTGTTTGGCAAACACAAGGGGAACTACAAAGTGATCTCAACAATATACCCTTTGAGTGTTCCACCACACATGATATAGTGTGGGCTAGAGTACAGAATCAAGCATTTCTTCCTGTTTTTTTTTTTTTTTTACCAATTATACTGCTACAAATATTAGCTGCAAAATGATGGTTGTGCTATAAGCTATGGTATCCAATGATATTACTTCACCATCTTGTACTGCACAGTAAAAAAAAACATTCTCTTGACACGCCCTGTTCCGGAAACACCACCCATAGTGTAGTATGTTAGGTGTTTACACTGTCGTCAGTAGAATATTGACTTTCAAAGTATAGCTTTAGCTGTTTTTACACTGTAGCTCATTATTATATAGGCTTATATGAATGACACACAGGTGAACAGGCCTTTCATACCACAGATATGAGAGTGGATAAGAGTGCCAGCTGTTACTTAACTGGCATGCTGCTTCATGTTGCATTCCCTCAAAAAACTGTTTATGTTTCTTTCCTGATCACTGCCTATTGTGTGGGGGCTATAATGTTTGTGTCTTTTATGAACGACAGCCAAAAAAAAAAAAAAGAGAAAAGAACGTAGAATGCACTTGATTTGAAAGGCTTGGCCCCTTTAAGACCGTTTCTATGGTTACCACACGTAAACAAAGATGGCAATGTGAAAGATGAGTTGAGAGGTGCGACTTTCACACCTTCCAGGTTTGGAGCTAGCTTGATGAAAGCCATTCGATAGATTAATCATGTATTTGTTGTTGACTTTGGTTTCTTAGCTAACACAACTATTTAATTGTTCTATGTCCAGTTACTAGACAAGTAGATCTCATCAAAATTGTATGGTCAGACTGCAACCATGCTTGAGGAAGCTGAGCCAGGACCTAAAACAGGTTTTGATCCATCCATGAACCGTCATAGACCTGCATCAGAAAAAACACAGGTATTTCATAAGTCATAAGCCCTCCGTCATCACCAGCTTACTGACTATCGTTATATTTAACTTTCTATAGCCAGTCTGACCTGATTATTTTCCATTGTCCAACAGGACATTTCTCATTTATTAGCGAGCATCTTCAAGGACCTTTACACAACAGAGATCATTGGGAAAGATACAGTTACCAATCTCACCAAGACAAGAAGGGGAGGCAACAACTTCCATGACAAATATGTGAAAGAGCTTCAACAGGTACCCCATTGATTAGCATTAACAACGTCAAAACATCAGGCTTAACTTTTATACTGAACCAATATTTTTGCCTCCAGGTACATTCGGAGTACAGCCGACGTATGAGAGACGCAGACATGCTGGAGAACCACATCATCCAGGCGCGGGTCCAGGCCACGGCCACAGAGAGCCAGGCCCGTGTCAGGGTGGTGGAGGAGGTGGGAGAGGCTTACCATCAACTGGGCCTTCCCCCAGGTAATTGTTTCAAAATTGCAGCAATTACAGTACTTTTCCTTTGTATGGCAGGATAGTTAGCTGGGTGTTTACATTATTTCTATCAGTCAGATCAACCTTCATGTGGTATGTGGACAACGGGCTTCTCAAAAGCAGCAACCTGATATGTCCACAGGACTACATAATAGAACAAGCCCCACTCGCAAAGGCCCCGGGAGGTACAGTAGTGTCAACAACACCTTTTACAACAGATATGATGTGATTTGATAGAGAACAACCCCACCTCATTAAAGCGGTGGAGAACATCTTACTCTCTTGATTAGTTTCTAATTAACCTGTCCCCTCCCAGCCAATTCCACTCCAGGCTTTGCCAATCCAACCATCTCCTTCAACAAGCGCGTGGGTAACCAGCCTCAGGACGATGGCTACACAGTGATCCGTCCGCCAGAGAGGACTGCTCAAAATAGGCTGGAGGAGTCAGAGACCAGCCTGACCCTGGGCTCCAGCTCTGAGTCCAGCATCATCTGGAGCACACCTAGTGAGGTGAGGGAGTCAGTGGTGGTGAAACACTAATTGTTAACTGTACCAAGCTTTAGGCCTATGTTGAATAGTGTACAACAGTGTCCACAAAGCTGTCATGGTCAATTTATAAATTAAAGGGAAAATTAGAGGGATGATCACATGTCAGATGCCTCATTGCCTTTTTATGCTCATGGTATGTTTCAGTCCTTGAAAGCCATACCATCAACACATTGGAAATTAGGCCTAAGTAGTCATATTCTGTGCATCCATCAGAAAACCTGCTATTGTATACTCAAACCTACACTATTGGACCTTCCATCTGTTCTAGAAGTCCTGCCAGGTTCACAGGCCAAAGTGGATGGAGCAACCGAGCGCAAAAAGTCAGGCAGAGGAGAAGGCCACCCTGCAGAACCTGAAGGAGCGGCACAACTTCCTATGCAACCCCCGATTCCTTCCCCCTACCGCACACCAGGGTGGAAAGTCCCTTATCCTGCCAGGGAAAAAGGTGGTGAAGATGGTGCAAGGCAAGAAGGTGGTGGAGGAGAGGTAAGCCATTTGGATGCCTAATGAGACTATTCTATGTATACTGCAAACTTTGACAGCACAGTCTGCTTCCCTGAAAGAGCAACTCTGGAGTGATTATTGTAATTGTTTATTGTAGGGAGTAAATCATAACTTAATGTAGATAGTTTTATTTATTTTTTCCTAAGTGACTGCATAGTGGCAATATTTAATGTCACAGTCAATTATTACGATCTATAACTGGCCCCATAGGTTATGCAATTCATATGAACTAATTAATGGCTCAATGGTGACTAGATAATGCTTCTACAATATTACCTGCATATTTAAGGAACCATTTCACTCAATCTGGACTCCAGTGTACCCTTTGTGCCAACTGGGAGATGAGAAATATGATCATCCTGGTGATACGCCCTCCATTATGTAATTGCACCTGAGTCAGTATTTAATTATGATGTATTGTATTATCATTACCAGTGGTTTAACAAACAAAAAAACAGCATTTATTTGCACATTCTTGACTAAGCTCAGAGTGCGGCAGACAAAGGTTTAGTGGAGCACCCAAACATAGCGTGCAGCTGCTCATTAGATATGACAGAAGATGATGACCAACCACATATAGCTGGACTGAAACACTAGACAGCCTATATGAGACATGATGAGAATTAGATCCTCTTATTGAATTATCTGAGTCACTCCATATCCTGCTATACTTGTTGTCCAATGTAATGTCCAGTCCCACTTGAACGTTCCAATCCCAACACAACAATGCACAGGCGAACTGCCAATCATGGTGCCAAGAGAATCATAGGACCATAAAAATCCATCATCTGACTTGGTCAAATTCAGTGCACATGAAGCCCCTACACAATGCACTATTCAACCCATTTGTATGTTTCCTGGTTGTAAGATGACAACAAATACTAAGGGACACTGCCAACCTCGGCACTTTATGTAACCAGGTTACCGAATCAAACCAGATAACTGCCAAACAAAGGGGCTTATTCTTTCTTGTTGCCAATGGAGTCAGACACTGAATTGGTCACTGCTGGCCTGGTCTACTCTCCACTATTTGTTTGTCAGCAGGGCTTGTTACCATTGAGGAGTAGTGCTGCTGAGCTGTTGCATAAGCATGTGTATTTATGTATATAGTGAGCTGTATTTAATTAGATTGAATGTGACCCACCCTGCATTCCTACTACTGGCATTCCTTGGCCGATTGCAACATGAACACAGACTGCAAGCTCTGTACTCAATGTGTGAAACTCAATGTGGTGAAGCCTAATTACGATGAGGAGCCATGCATGACAGACATACTGTATGTATTGTGTATGGACAGGACAGTAGTGTTTATTTTTGTTTTAGTTTTAGTTTGTGTGTGTGTGTGTGTGTGTGTGTGTGTGTGTGTGTGTGTGTGTGTGTGTGCATGCATGCATACATGCATGTTTGTGTGTCTGTGTACAGTATGTGCTTTGTTATAATATGCTGTTTTTTGCATGTGTGCTATAGTGCTGAGTCCGCTCGACTGCCTGTCTTCCCACCTTTGAAAGTAAACAATGACACAGCTTTTCCCCTTTTGTGTCCCCCTAGTGCCGCAGCTGAGCCTGTTCCAGTCTTTCTGGCCAATCCACCTGTTGTGTTCTTCACTGACTACAGAGTGGGCCAGGTGTATGAGGTAGGTTAGAGATGTTGGCCTACACTTTCCTTTGAATATACTGGAATTAGGAGTTCCCCTTCTCAAGCATACCAGCATCCCTAGTTTCACTATGGCAAAAATCTTTGTATATTATAACTCTCTCCCATTGCACTTCAGTGATTCCCATATTGAACTGTGAGAGCCTTTCAATGGTTTTGATACAGTAGCAGTACTAAATCAGCACTTAACTTGACCGAGTGCTCCCTCCTTCTGTAGACCACAGTAGAGCTGAGGAACCTGACTGCCACCAGCCGCCATGTCCGAGTCATTCCTCCCACTACTACACACTTCTCCATCGGACTGGGTGAGTCTGCTCCCTAACGCAGATTAGATTATCTGAATAACTGGATGAGGAAATCAAATCATTCCCATAATAGCTCACTTCAAGGTCTCACTGACTAAGAATAAGGGAATGCAAGTGCTCTCGGACAAACACACAACTATGTCTCTGGAATGCATTTGGTGGTTTTGAGTTTTCAGGCCATGATGATTCAGTACTGTATGGAAAAGTACTATAGCACCATCTGTGGTAAACACACTGTATGGTACTGTAGATAATCATACACAGCCTTCCACTCGTATGATTTAGTGATATGGTTGTGCTTCCAGGCCGGTTCCCAGGTGAGGGGGGTATCGTTGCCCCGGGGATGAGTTGCCAGTACACGGTGCGCTTCGCCCCAGACTCCCTGTCAGACTATGAGGACTTCCTGGTGGTGGAGACCCAGGCTCAGTACCCCCTCCTGGTACCCATCGAGGCCAGCAGACCCCCTCCTATACTCACATGTGAGCGCCTCTGAACACTTGGCCTGCAGTGGTTCACACACAAGCAATACCATAACACCAAGGCACATTATACCACACCACCTTATGCATATTGACTTGGGTTATCCTTCTTGTGTTGACGCACAGTGCCCAGTGTTCTGGACTGTGGTTATTGTCTGGTAGGAGGGGTGAAGTTTGTAGAGTTCCTGTGCTGCAACGAGGGCCTCAGTGCTGGAACTTTCTGCGTCATCCCCAAGAGTCAGTGGCCAGCATCCAACCTCCGGGTAAATCACCTCCATGGGTCAAATAACCACATTACAAATTACGTATAATAAACCTCAATGGCCTGATAAGTCGGGTTATATGCTCTATATGCCATTTTATAAATTAAGGATTATCCATTCCATACTATTCAAAGGCATACAGTATAATATGCAGTGGTCTGAGTGTCACCTTTACTGCTCTCTATATTTCTACTCTTCTGTCTACAGTCTGTAGTCACAGCCAGCTTTGCTGAGCAGCCCCCCTTTGGAGTCAGCCCTTCCCTCTTTGAGCTACAGCCTGGCCAGGCTACTGTAGTGGAGGTTAGTCTGTCAGACAAGAGGCTTTTATCAGCGTGTCTGTTCTATAAATGCCACTTGTTATAGTGAATGGATGTGTGTGTGTGTGTGTGTGTTTTCTTTGCCATGTCACAGGTGGTGTTCTTTCCCACCACCGCTGAGAGCTGCTCCCAGGTCTTCACCCTTGTGTGTGACAACTGCCAGGTGAAAGACATCACTATTCAAGGTGACACTCAGACACATTTTATTAGATCAGTCCTCTCTTCCACCTCGGCTGGCCGCCTGGCTCCACCACCTCTATGTGGATGCAGCAGTCGTGCTATTCGGTCAGGTTTTTTCACTGTCCTGGCGCCCCGCTGCTGCAGTCACTACCTATCCTCCGCCGTAGATTGAAGACCCATCTCTTCAGGCTACATCTTAACTGTCCCTCCTAAAGACCTCTTCATCCCCACTACCCCCCTGTACAGTTTTTCTACTGTAAATAAATTAATCTTTTTTGCATTGTGACTGCCAACGGCCCCTGGTCCTAGCATAGATTACTTTTTCTTATGATGACTGATGGATAGATGATTCACTTACTTAGACAAATGTATTTGTTCTAAGTCGCTTTGGATAAAGGGGTCTGCTAAATGCCAAAAATGTAAATGTAAATGTAAATATGGTGATATTGTACAGGTAATTGACTGACAGGTAAGAGTGTGTGTGCTCTCCCCAGGTGAGGGTCAGCTGATCCTTCTGGAGCTGGTGTCTGTGTCGGGTGAGGAGGACCATCCTGCTCTGGGGGAGCTGTGTGACCTCACTGCTGAGCACTTTGTCCGTTTCGGCCCCGCCAACCCTTACTCGACACAGCAAAGGAAGCTTGTCATCAGGAACAATGCGTAAGACCATAAACCACTCTCCTGTGGACCACAAACCAGCTGTATGGTATACGTAGCAGAAGGATATAGTAAAAGTTTAATCTACCGATGGCTAATTCTGAAAAATACTGAGGAAAGTTGTTTGATTACGAGTTTGTTTTCCCCCTCTCTGTGTCGCCTAAGTCACCTGGAGCTGCCGTTCCACTGGCAGATCATGAAGCCCAACCTGCAGCCCCTGCTCCCTGGGGAGACACCAGACCCCTCCCGCATCGAGTACAACCTGGCCACAGATGAGGTGTTCCACGTCAGCCCCCCCACAGGCCTGCTGGCCCCCCTCCAGGACCATGAGTTCCTGCTCACCTACTACCCTCAGGAGGTAAGGACACAACACACACCCAGGGTCTCTACTAAATGTTTGTAAACAAACTAACTGACAAACACTTGACCTTATTAATGTTTTGTACAATACTCTACTTCACTCAGTAAATCAAGCCACTATATTATACTTTTGTGACAGTTCCATCCTATCCATTTGAAATGCACAGATTATATCCCATTATTCTGTCGTAGAAAACATTACTTGAACATTCTAAACTCTAAATACCATTTGTCTGTGTTTTCTCAGCTGATGGACCACCACAGTGTGTGTCACCTGGTCATGAGAGACATTCCAGATCTGCCTAAGGAGCCCTGTGAAGATGGGTAAAGTTTAGAGCAGTGCCTTCTCACAGTGTGTGTGTGTGTGTGTACGTGCATGCGTGTGTGAGTTCTGTGTGCATACGTGCGGGAAAGCTATCAGAGTAAAGAGACGATCACAGGGTCATCACAAGCGTATCATTTCCTATCACATTGTTTTGTTGACAACATTGAAGCTCCTTTTGTATTCCTTGTCAGACATAGATTGGTCTTGATAAAAACAACTTCTGTATTGAAACTTGGGTCTGGATGGGTCTTGGGTATGGATCTGCAGGATTTCACAGCCTTTGGATGCAGCCCCCAAATTAAATGATGTCATCGTCATGGAAATTGAGGTCAAGGGGTCAACAGAGCCCTATCAAATCCTGCTAGAGCCTTATGCCATTCACATCCCTGGTGAGGTCTTCATTGGCACCACCATCCGCAAGAGATTCAAGGTAGGCCAGCTTCATGTCATCAGTGTTAAGGAAATGCCTGTGTGTGTGTGTGTGTGTGTGTGTGTGTGTGTGTGTGTGTGTGTGTGTGTGTGTGTGTATGTGTGGCTAGTGTAGTCTTTGATCCTTTCATTTCCATCTTTCATGTGCCAATGTGTGTGTCAGATGTGGAACAACAGTCAATCCAGCATCCGTTTCCAATGGGAAAGTATGAGTGACTGCCACATAATGGAAGTAGAGCCCCCTACTGGTGAAATAGGTATGTGGCACAATACGTCAATATGTTTCAAGTAGTCTAGATACAGTGCTGAAGGTCTTGGAGACAGCAGAATTTTAGAACTGGTTGGTTTGCGTCTGTTTGGGGTCCAGAGGTGAATGAGTGCTTTGATCTGGAGCTGGTTCTGACTGGAGGGAGACCAGGTCTGGTTGCGTTCAGCCTGCAGTGTCAGATACAACACCACTCCAAGCCCATCACTCTGGCCATTGAGGTGAACTTCAAGGTGAGAGCGAGACCATTAGAGTAAGCCTCAGCATAAGATTTGATAGGAGTACCAAATAGTACAACACCATGAATAGTTAGCACAACACAAACTCCCCCTATGCTGTCTGGGTGGAATCTTAACTTGAGATCCATGCGTGTATCTCCAACATTTGTTTCAATCTTGCATTGACATCAGTGGAAAATTTGCACGATGAGTCGGCTTATGCGCGCAGATCTTGAATTAAGATTCCACCCTCTGTGTTTAAACTCCATGAGTGAGAGTGTGAAGTCTGTATGGTGTGGTGTTTTCCAGGGTCCCCAGCTGGCCCTCAGTGTACCCAGTGTGGACTTGGGTCTGATGAGACTAGGGGACCAGGCACAGTCCACCATCCTCATCACCAACACCGCCCAGCTGGAGGCCTCCTGGGTCTTGAGGGAGAGACCCAGCAGCCAGAAGGACAAACACACACAGGTACACATACACCACACACAGGCTGTTACATACACAGGTTTACCACACACAGATATACTGACAATGACCACAGACAATGAGCCACACAAATAATGGTTTCATATGAATGAGTCCATCATATTTTGATATAATAAATACACAATGTTATCAACAAACCCAAAGCCAGTCATTGTGTAGTAAAGGTGTGATTTAACTGAGTCAGAATCTGGACTGTTGTGTAAATAGTACCTTCCAGGATTGGGGGTATGATATACTGTATTGAGTCTGATCTCTCATATGACACTGTTAGAACATCCTGTCTGTTTCTAATGACACTTGTTGGCCTCACTGTGTCCTGTCCTGTCCTGTCCTGTCCTGTCCTGTCCTGTCCTGCCCTGCCCTGCCCTGCCCTGCCCTGCCCTGCCCTGCCCTGCCCTGTCCTGTCCTGTCCTGTCCTGTCCTGTCCTGTCCTGTCCTGCCCTGTCCTGTCCTGTCCTGTCCTGTTAAATGCTGTTTTGGTAGATCACAGTGAAGCCGTGCAGGGGTGTTCTGGCCCCTCTGGCCTCCTGCTGTGTGGATGTACTCTTCAGACCTGACACCTGCCAGCACTTTGAGACTGTACTGGAGCTGGCTGTGGAGAATGGAGCTGGATAGTGAGGACCAGCTCTACCTGTTGACACATACATACTGTAGCTCATTCAGACCAAGTCGCTGGTCATCATACACTTGCAACAAGCTTACCAGTAAACCTACACTGCATAATAGTTGAAGAAGTGTTCATTCATAGCATCCATCCTCCAGTAGTATCTACATAAAAGCCTTATTAGCTAGGTGAACAGATAAAGTAACCATGGTCACCCCTGTGTCCCTGTCCCCAGTCACCTGTCTGTGCAGGCAGACGTCCAGTCCCCCCAGGTGTGCCTGCTGAGCTGTGAGCTGTTGTTCTCAGAGCTCTATCTGGGAGTGCCTGCCAGAGGAACCATCACTTTGTTTAACCAGACCCTTCTGCCAACACTCTTCAATTGGACCACGGTCAGTTAGAATACATTCTGTCTCACTACATACAGTATGTATACAGTTAGAGTGATAATCACAATGCCATGGTACACCACTGTAGCTGCCAGTTCATGTTTTATGTCAAGCTGTAGTCTCAGAAAGTATGCTGCTCTTATTTTTTTGGTTTTGTTTTTTAGAATAATTTCTTTTATTACATTTTCAAATTATATTTTACATAAGACATACAAGAAAAACAAGGTCCAAGATTATTTAAGATTCATCCTGGCCCACATAGCTTCCCATGTAGATCTGACCTACAAAACACAAGACACACAAGACAGGGACAGATACAAATACACAAGTCATATAGTCCATAAATACAGCATCCGCATCCACACACACCTACACACCTACACACTTTTACATATACAAACACACTGCCATCTGTCTGTACACAGTGCCATCTGAGAGGCTGCTCTTATTTTCATATTTGCCATGTTTTTGTCTCCCAGCTCCAAGGCAAGCAGGCGTCTCTGTGCTCCGCCTGTTTCAGCCCCTCCTCAGGCACGCTGGGGCCCAACGCCAAGATGGAGGTCACAGTGGCCTTTACATCTCACACTGATGTAAGTATCTATTTTACATATGACATAACTCACCAGAGCATCCACACTAAGATTCACAATTGAGTGTTGAGGAACTGTACTGGAAGTTAACACCTGCACTGCATAGGGTGTGATGTGGGTCTTTCACAAATACAGTCTATAGTTATTTTGGTTTTGCTCTTCCCCTGATGCCTGTTCCTGTCCCTGTCTGTGTAGATGGAGCTCACTGAGGTAGCAGCCATCTGTGAGGTGAAGGGGATGAAGGAGCCACTCGTTCTCGGCTTCTTCTCCAAAGCCAAGAGACTCAGTGTGTCCTACTCTCTACCCACTGTCTGGTGAGTCCTCCTTAGCCTTCTCTACTACCCATGTGCACTATGAAAAGAAAATAGTAATCAGAATTTTTAATCTCTATTGAATTCATCAGCACTTTATAGCATGTTGGAGACACATTGGTAGATTGAGCGTCCTTTCACCAATAGAATAGAATAACTGTCAATTTATGATAGTTGATATTGGCAATTCTGTCTGGTTCATTATCTCTCCAGCCCTGCTTCAGATGGTCAGGACTCCTCCACACTGTTGCTGGACTTTGGAGATGACGTCCTCTTGAAGAGAGCAGTCACCAAGCAGTTAGTGATAACCAATCACACTGCTATCCCCGCCCCCTTTACCATGGAAGCAGAGTACTTCACTGGCCATACCCCCTCGCCACCATCTGCCAAATCACAGAAGAGGTACTGTCTCTCTCTGCTGAAATATATTCAGCATGTGTTTTATTTATTTGGCCTTGAAATGTTTGCTTTGCCTCAACTGTATGTGTGATGTACATCCATGTCTCAGAGCCTCACAAGTGAGAAGACCACTACATGCTGTGCAGGCAAGGAAGGTAGAGGAGAAAGCACATGAGGGTATGACAAGGTATTTTCTTTATAAGATAATAATGTGTAGTTCAGCCCATGAGTAGAGGCCGTTTTTTACCGTTTGGTGCTGTGTCTGTTGGCAGAGTTTGTGTGCAGCCTGCTTGCTCATGGGAAAGGTGCTGCGTTCTTTGTCGAGCCGGACTCTGGGATACTGGGACCATTTGAAACTCAGACTGTAGACATAACAGCCTTCACCAACATGTGGGGGGAATACAGAGATCATCTCATTTGCAAAGTATGAGGCTAATCAATGGGCTGCAATTTGTAAAACCCTAAAAAATGGTGTATTATAAGAATTAATTTAATCTCACAAACCATCCTAATCCCTAATCTTCTGCTCTATCCTCTCTTCCCATCATAGGTGGGTGACCTCCAACCAAGGCTCATCTCCATGCAGATGACAGTCAGGGGCTGTCCTCTGTACTTCCAGATGATTGGGCCACAGCCAGAAAACCAGAACCAGGGGCCAATCATACGGTGAGTTGAACACACTGTAGTTTCTAAGAGACTGTCGGCCATTTTCATTGCTACTTTCAGTTGTTCCCTGATGGTGTTGTCTGTATCCCCTCAGGTTTGGTACTCATGTGTCAGGTGGAGACACAGTGTCCCGGTCCCTTCGTCTGAACAACACCAGCCCGTATGGTAAGCACTCAGCAGCACCTGAGTTTCCTACCTGATAGGAATCCTCTTGTCAAACAAACAACACTGGTGTATTGTTGCTGGCTGTTCTACGACAGACATCCGTATAGACTGGGAGACCTACAACCTGGACCATGGGGACAGGAAGCTGCTGGACCTAGTGGTGGCATACGGTGACGCCTTTCCTCTGAAGGATGCCGACGGCAACGAGGTGCTAGGAGGGGCACAAGCTCTCATTGATCAGAATGTCCAGCCCACCTGGGACAGGGGCCACACCCCCAGCACCGAGGGAACAAGCTCCTCCCTCAGAAGCAAGTCTGTGAGTCATTCCCACCTAAATGGACACTGTACTGTACCATGACAAGACAAAGAAAAACACCCATGCAGTTTGTAACAGCTGTAATATCTTAAATGTATGCACGTGTGGGCTGTTTGGTGTCTCTCATAGGACTTGGAGGGGGAGGAAGAGATGGAGAGTGAGGAAGATGTGAATGTGAATGTTTACCCCATGGCTCCAAAGAGGAAGCTCTTCTCTGTCTTCCTGAGACCTCATGAAGGCAAGGCCTCCGACTACCCATACTGCATCACACCACAGCAAATGGTAAGTACCATCACCACAGGGCACCAGTGTGACAGACCAAGTATTTTAAGGCAGAATCAGGCTGTTTACTTGCAGCTAGAAAATATGGAGGGAAAGGCATGTATTATTGCATTGGTGACCTCTGTATCTCAACCTTGTGTTTTTCCAGATGATTCCAGCAGGGGGCAGTAGCACCATGCATGTGTCATTCACTCCTCTGACCCTGTCAGGGCCAACCAGTGACCCTAGCTGTGCGGGCTACGCTCTGGGCTTCATGACCCTGGACTCCAAGGTAACACAGACTACTCAATGATTATGTCAGCATTTCTTACAGCATTTCTTACTGCCTTTACATTAAGTTCAGTTGATGTCCAATGAATGGCACATCTGACAGTGTCAGTGACAGTGCGGTGTCATTCATGCATAAACTCAAACCTGGCCAATTTGTTGTATGTGTCCCAGGTGGCTTCTTGTATCCCAGGTAAAGTTCGGAGGGACCAGGGTCTGGAGCTGGAGCCTTTGAGACTGGATCTCCGAGCCTCTGTCAGGCCTGCTGTGTGAGGACCTATAAATTGGCTAGATACATATGTGGGACCGCATCCAGGTGTTAATATACTGAATGTATGGGATAATAGAGGTGGGGTAACAGAGGTGGTCTCAATCAGTGACATGTTCTTCTCCTGGCTCCCTCATAGGCTGTCAGTGCAGATGGACGAGGACGAGAAGTCACTGGAGTTCTATACTGTTGCCAGTGATTTATTACAAGGAGAATTAGCCAACAAGGTGGGTCTGAGAGTTCCTCCAAACACATAGTACAAGTTCATTTTTACAGTTGACTGAATTCTGTTGTATTTTCCATTCACAAGCAGTGTGCGCAGATTTGGCTTAGTCTTGGGTTTGTTCCAGACCATTTCTGTGATGTTGTGTTTCACAGATGACGGTCCAAAAAGAGTTAGCCATCACAAGGACGTTCCAGCTAAAGAATACCACAGAGATGCCCCTGAGTTTCAGGCTGAGCTCCCAGCCTCCCTTCTCCGTCCTGCAGCCCCAGGCCAGAGGCAGGACTAGCAGTTCCCACAGCCACACCACAGGCATGGCACAGGACAACCAGCTCCTGGTGCTACAACCACAACACAACATGCAGGTCTGACCAGAGATAAGCGTGAGATGGAGAGAAAAAGGATTTTAGTCCTTAAATGGAATTTGTCTTGCGTGTTAAAATATACTTTGCGAAATGTACCTGAGTACATTAAAACATGATAGAAGTCATTGTTCACAGCATGACGTTATTGTAATTTCCCTTTCCTTCTGTGAATGGCAGGTGACGGTGGCCTTCCACAGCTCTCTGTCCCTGCTGTCCCAACTGAGCCATCCTGCAGAGGAAGTCCCGCCCACTGGGACTCTGGTTTGCAGTGACAGTGGAGAGAGGAAGCTGCGGTTCCAGCAGAACCTCTCAGTGCAGTACAGCAACAACAGCCTGCAGGTCAGAGGTCATTCCCACACTTGGTTTCGAACTTTCACAAATAGAAAATTAGGTAAAAACTAGATAATACTGAGATGAGATGAGATGAGATGAGATGAGATGAGATAATACTTAATGGTTTGTCAATACAGCCACATTAGTCCACCATAAAAAACAACAGACAGAGAAATACAATCACCACATTAAAATCAGAAATTTGTGTCACAATGTTTTAGCCAAACATTATGAGAGGCTACAATTAAAGGATCTTAGCTATAGACACAGATACTAGATACAGTACTAATCTAGGTAGATTAAATGTAAGCATTCTGCCATACATGGTGTGCTTCCCCAGAATGCATGGTGTTGTTAATGCCGGCCATCTTCTCTGCTTCTACTTGTCCAGATGGTGCCCCTATGTGCCCATCTGGCTCTGCCCACAGTGTGTTTATCATGCGACAGCCTGGACTTTGGCACCTGCTACGTAGGGCAGACGCATGTCAAAGAGGTGCATCTCTTCAACCGGGGAGGCTCCTGTAGCTACTGGAGAACACTCATAGGTACGGTAGCAGTGGTGGAGGTCAAGCTGGCTTACACTAGATCTCAACACCACTCACATGTTGCAGAGATACCATTTGACTATGGTTAGTAAGTTAGTTTTGTACTGTATGTGTGGTGGCAGTGATCTTTAATGTGATGGAGGAGATTGTTAACTTATTGTGTTCTTGTAGAGCCAGATGAGGAGGGCTCCAGTGTGTTCAACGTGACACCAGACTGTGGGGTCCTAAAGCCCCTGGAGTTCCCAGTGTCCACCTGCAGACAGCCTCTACAGATCAGCTTCACAGCCAGGTACCGAACCAATCCCTACAGTATCCTACATCTGAAAATGGCCATATCTTTCACAATATTACAATGCTTATTACTTACAGTACTGCAACACTGTAGTTATTATTACAGGTGCTTTACCTAATTTAATTAATCTATGTTCTGTGTATTGCAACCTGGTGCAGGTGTTTGTGTCACGTCAACACTAACACACACAATATTATCAACTAATCAGCTGCTTATCAAGACTTGCACACCCAACCCTGCACACCCTATAGCTCCCCAGGTCCAGCGTTGGTGACAACAGTAAACCATAGTCCTGTTGAGGTGTGTGTAATGTGTGTCTCCTGCAGTATCCAGAGGGAGTTCAGAGCCACAGTCACAGTCCAGGGGATTCTGGGGGAGCCCACCCTCTCTCTACAGGTCCAGGGAAGAGCCTCCTTTGACCAGAGATTTGCGTCCCCGCTGACTGATGCTGAGCCTTAGCAGGACATCAGAATACTCACTTCAGGTCCTCAGCACTGAACACTAAGATAACCATATGCTGTTGTACAAACTATTTGTATACATACTTATGTATCAATGAATGTGATTGCACTTTGTGTAGAGGTTGTTTAGAGAAAGACATAATCAATTCAACTGTTTTAGTTTTATTGAGCATATTGTTATTACATTGCTTACAGTGGATGGAATGTTATTACAAAATGATTTACTTTTAATCAACCACTTGCCTTAAGTTTACAATCTCTGTGCAGAACAAGACTAAAGGTCTCATGGAGTGGTTCACATTGTATACCACTCCATGACTTTTTTTGAAAATTACATATTTACATTTTAATGCAGGATTTGAACAGGGCTATACCTAAGACCGTTGATGCCCATCTTGAAATTCAAGGCACTTAAAAATGTTCATCTGACTTTTAAGGCTTTAATATGACCTACACGTTATGAATCATTAAGTTGTGCATCTATGTAGCAACTGTAAAAAATCTATGCACTTTGAAATGCGCTTGACGAAACAGACTGTTAGTATTCAACACTTAGGACAGGAACACCTACTGTAGAGTTGAGATGCAGTTTGCCTGTAGAGGAATCATAGCATGAGTAAATCAACAAATCATTATTTCCATGGTGTAACATGGCATCACAAAAACACAGCTTAAGTTCTTGTAGATGTTCAGCTCCCTCTATGGCCCAGGATATTCAAAGACTGCAGCAGCTCCCATTCCTGTTCCAATGCACATGGACACAACACCATATGCCCTGGAAAAAGATAAGAGGGGTTTAGTATCCAGGACTGAACATGGATGTGCTGAGCTCTAAAACAGCCTTAATATATACTACAACACCATGTGTGAATGTAAACAGTCATTATTTTCATGTTTCATTTAATATGCTTTTACTTAACATCATCACACACATTGCGGCAGTCTTGAGATGCACGGTAGTGTTTCACAACAGAATGAGTATTGAGTTGTCCTTCATTAACTAATCACAGAATGCCATGGCCTCACCTCCTGCCCCTGCGTTTGAGCTCGTTCAGCAGTGTGACGACCTGGCGGGCCCCAGTGCAGCCAAGTGGGTGACCCAGGGCGATGGCCCCTCCATTAGGGTTCACTTTCTCCAGAGGGATCCCCAGTTTCTCCACACAGTACACAGCCTGTCACACATCCCAGAAAATGTTTTTTTAAATGATACTTATATGGCAATTTTCCACTGACAGACAAATTCACTCAGTATATACGCAATATACAGTTAGGTCTGGGAATATTTGGACAGTGACACAATTTTCATAATTTTGGCTCTGTACACCACCACAATGGACTTGAAATGAAACAATTGAGATGCAATTGAAGTGCAAACTTTCAGCTTTAATTCAAGGGGTTGAACAAAAATATCATATGAAACATTTAGGAATTGCAACCATTTTTATACACAGTCCCCTATTTTCAGGGGCTCAAATGTAATTGGACAAATTAACATTATCATAAATAAAATGGGGCTACATATAAAAGAGCTGTAATTCCTAAACCCTTCCTCCAATTTGGATGTGAATACCCTCAAATTAAAGCCGAGAGTCTACACTTTAAGGCCATATTCATATATAACTGTAACTTGAATATGTTTTGTTAAACAGCTAAAATAACAAAAATTGTGTCAGAGTCCAAATATATATGGACCTAACTGTATACGCAACAGTATAGCACATGATGAATCTTAGCATCTGAATTTGACTATTCCAAGCCAAGTGTGTTCCTCTTAGACTCACCTGGCTAGCAAAGGCCTCATTGATCTCAAACACGTCGATATCAGCCACAGTCAGCCCTGATGGAGGGACATTCATTTCTCATTTAGCAGAATAGAAAAGTCAAGCAGTAACCTTTAAAACTGCATTTAAAAACAATGCAGACTACAATCTGCACACAAGACAGACAGACGCACGCACGCGCGCACACACAAGTCCTCTTCACTCACCAGCCTGTTCTAGAGCAGCAGGGATGGCGTAGGCTGGTCCGATGCCCATGATGTCCGGGGGCACCCCCACCACCGCGCTGGCCCTCAGGACACCCAGGACTGGCAGACCAATGGACTCCACCACAGACCTACGTCCCACCAACACCGCTGCCGCACCGTCACTTACCTGGCTGGAGTTACCTGTGGCATGGAAACACTCAAATGAGCTGGTTCATAAAGAAGGGTTTGGATAACAAATGACACAGTAGGGAATGTAAATGCGGTTTCACGTCTCACTAAGTCTATGGCCTAAAGTATGAATCAACCATATTCTACTGTATATTGTGTGCGAATACATACCTGCTGTGGTGCTGCCGTCAGGTTTGAAGGCCGGTCGGAGTTTGGTCAGCCCTGCCAGCGTTGTACCGGGCCGAATCCCGTCGTCCTTGGTTACAGTCAATGTGCGCTCTGAGCCATCCTCATCCACTAACTTGGTGGTGACCGGCACAATCTCCTGATCAAACACCCCCTCCTTCTGTGCCCTGCTCGCCCTGTGGAAATACAGTGTTAGAAGACATGTGGAATTGAAGGCTCTCTAGATACACCAAATAACTCCACTAGAGCTGAGGCCTTGAGAACCTCAACAGTGTGAATACTTGCTTACTTCTGCTGTGAACTGAGAGCAAAAGCATCCTGCTTCTCTCTGGAGATCCCAAATCTCTCCGCCACATTCTCTGAGGTTATTCTGCAGAAACACAGGATCAGAATCACACAGTAATGCTGGCTGTGGGGTTCACCATCAATAACACTGTCTGGAGGAGCCACAGACATCTGCAGCCTCTGCAGTCCCACAGAGCAATGCAAATGTCCCATTGATATTCAGAACAGTTTTACAGTCTGATATACAGAGGAGGGGCATGACCGATCACAAGAAGCAGCACTGTGTGGAACTAATCTGGAGCAAGAATGCCGGGGCCAAGGTCAACACAGTGTTTGGTATTCAAAGAGGCTGTTGTAATCTTCTGAGAAGAAGAGAAAAAATAAGACTACAGCATTGCCATTATCTGTATGGATGTACCCATTGTCTTGAGGCAGCAATACATCAGTTTCATATTGTGTAAGGGAGCTATGATGATAACAATATTTGTGAAACTAAAAGGCAGTGGTCTAGAAGAAGTCTAATAAAGAATACTGACCAGAACAAAAGTCAGAAGTACAGTAACAGTATACACACGCCTATAAATACACATTACATCACATACAACCACAAGACACAGAACCATCATTCACTGAGCATGCAGTGGAATTGAATCAAACCACTTATGCAACAATAGGACACTATGAAGGTTCACAGAGGGAGGACTTACCCCATTGGGATGATGCAGTCTCTGGCCTTCTCATTGTCACTGATCCTGGAGCTGACATCACCTGGTTCACCGGCAGAACGCAGTGACATGCTCTCCACACTGAAGCCAATAGACAGGCACAGAAGAGACATTCAAGAGACAAGGATTGTGTCAGAGGGTTACAGGTTCAAATCGACCCATGTGAACACTGAAACATAATGCATGCTTAGAAAATAGGACTACTAACCCACAGGCAAGGCCCATATCATAGGATCCACTCCTGATGGCTCCTGTGGACACAGCATGTAATGAATGAATAGAAGCATTGCTAACATACTGTAAATGCTTCATGGTTGTGTGGCAGTGTAGACAATGTAATGTCGAGCCATACTGTACAGGGGGGCAGAATAGTTAGTCTTCTATACCTACATTGCACTCAATGGAGGCTGGTGGAGGTATACAGAGGACGGGCTCACTGTAATGCATGGATATCCCTCATTCCATTACATGCATTACAATGAGCCTGTCCTCCGATTTATACCGCCACGAGTCTCCTCTGATGCATTGTAATAAATGTTATTACTGTACCTGCAATGTTGAACAGGGCCTGTAGTCCAGAGGAGCACATTCTATTCACAGTATAGACAGGCACAGAGTCTGGGAACCCACTGGAAAAAAAGATGATGTCAAAAACACTGTGGCGAATTGAATACCAGGACTGTATTGTACGTTATCTACAGTACCATCCATTTCAAACGGGTGAATGACTCTGACCTGAGAAAGTGTGCCACTCTGGCCATAAGTGCACCTGCCCCAGGCTGTAGCACATTGCCTACAGGGGACAGAGAGTGGGATGGATGCAAGTCATTAATAAAGTACTGTATAGGCCTCCACAACTTCAGACCATACATGTTGTAATAAAATTACATTGGTAACATACATGTGTGGTAAATTACACTTTAGAACAACCCCTTTTATGGAGTGACAATGGTAAATCTATGCACGTGTATGTCTCTCACTGACCTACGCAGACATCCCCCAGTCTCTCAGGTGACAGACCCACATCCACAAGGACAGCTGTCATCACAGCACTCAACATCTCATCAGGGGTAGTGTCCTGCCAGGCAGATCATGGGGCGGAAGGGGAGAGACAGAGAGGGCAGAGATAGGTGAAGAGCTAAAACAATGGGTTGGGTATCATTGCATGTGCATTATTTTCATGAGCCAATCTGAGGAGCACCATTACAGAGGCCAGTGAGATAGTCTTCTTTACATTTCAATTAAAAACTCCTTACCTTAAACGAACCTCTCTTAGCTTTACCGAAAGCTGTCCGCAGACCGTGGACAACAACAATATCATCTGGACTGGTGACGGAAGACAGTGCCCTGCACTCTGCCCTGGATACATCGGTTTGTGATTTAATAGTATTATTTGGCGATAAATGGCCAAAAACTACTTTTACTCTATGCATTGTGGTAAGGCTATGACAGGCAAGTCAATGGAAATCAGGTTCAGCTATCTATAGTCTACTCAAGTACAAAAAGCCCAATGCACAAATTGTGTTTGCAGCCGCATACAGAGTTAGCGACCGTGGGCATAAAACGGTATCAATAGTGTGCTACGGTTTGCCTTAAGTTTGCAACATTGTATCCAGTGAACTTTGTTCTATTTAGTTATGAAGTTCCTTGTTATGGTCAGATGACGGCAGACGGTATTACTAGAGGGACAAAATAGATGATGCTAGACTACAACGCTTTGATTCTTCTGCTTCAGGCAAGGGGAGAGGGGGGGGGGGGGGGGTGTAGCCTATCACTGAGCTCATAAAATGTGTATTGTGTAATAAGCTCGAATAAACATGTAATAAAGGTGTGGTGTAGTTCAGATCAGATATCTATATCAGAGTAATACATTTTTCTTTTTCAAATTACCTTTTGGTCGAAACTTGGAATTGAACAAAACAAAATGTGTCTCCTCCATCACATCCAGCGGAGGGCAGCACATCCTACAGTTTTGGGAGCAGTCCTGAAAGTATACCCACGAGCGTCACCATTTCCTGAAGCTCACGTTATTGCTGACATCAGAACCAATGCTATGTGGAAAAACTCGCAGCTCTTGACTGTTGTGGGAAGGCAAGCAAAGCGGGGAGAGACGTCAAGAAACTTTCCTCCGAACGAGAACGGCTGTTCTCATCTTTTGCAGCTTTCAAGGGACGTTCATAGACCACCATTGGATTATTTCTATACCAGGGAGAGTAGGCTACATTAAATGCAACATTTTGCAAGTGTGGATAGACCTTTTATTTTGCATTTGTCAACTGTATAGCTGAGCGCAGTTTCCGGATACTACAGTTTCGGTGGAACGTTTGGATCCGCATCTATTGGATTTTTCCATTCTTCTGTCCTTGTTTTTTTTATTTTATAACTGCATTAATTAGTCCGACAACTTAAATCGTGTCTCATCATCAACGGTTTTTCAAAGAATGAAGGCACACAGGTAACAAACAAGGTGAGAGGCAATGCATAATTGGCAGAGGCTTTCCGACAATATACAGCCTTTTATGCTTCTTTGATTGATAAAGTACCCAGAATGTTGCATATTGATAAACTGTACATCATATTTCCTATATTAACATGCACATCGACATCTTCATCCAATCGATACCGTGCATGTTCCTCATCTACACAGTTGGTCGGTAGGTGGACCAAAATCATAAGGCCAACTCTGTTGATGTTTTGGTATTTGTTTATAAAAATCTCGAATTAAGAACATAAACCATTATGCATGTTTGTTAATAATTACTTACTTGCACGTTTATAACCTTATAACATAGGCCTACTGCCTACTGTAGTACCACTGTTTCATACATACAATTGTATTTGAGTTAGCAGTTATGATAGCAGTTCTGAATTTTTGGTTATGCACATTTTCAATAGTAGGTCACTGTATCTGCTCTTTTGACTGCAATATTGAAATAAACAGGCCTTTGTCAACTTCTTTGGACAAAATGAAGAGATTTAGATTTTAGACAAGATTAAGAGATTTATTGAGTATAATTGCCCAATCAGTGTGGTTTATGATTGATAAGATGCCACACCTGGATGTTTACATGCTGTATGGCACACATGCTCCACATTCCAGAACGGTTGAACACATTGGAACAGTGTTATTTGCATCATCACCATTCCAGCTATTGTGAAAGTAAGATATCAGCTCGGGTAATTTAACACTGTAAGTGAAGGTTGAAGTTGAAGATGGTGTCTGTTTACCTTAAGGCGATTTTGTCTTTAACCTCCTTGATTGGGGTTGTGTAAGCTGACCCTAGAGCTGTGCTTGGGCCTTGGACTTTTCAAGTCCAATTGTTGGTCTGTGAGAAATCTCTCTCCTCTCTTTCCTGCTGACACTCGGACCTTTCACGCCGAGGTCAGGTTAACCAAGTGTTTTCCTTTGCAGGAGGGATTCCCAACACTTGGCCTGAAGGGTCTCTCTCTCTCTCTCTCTCTCTCTCTCTCTCTCTCTCTCTTATATTTTCTATTTGTTCGTGACTGACTGTGTCTTCCCTACTTGTGAAACTGGTCCCAACCCTTTGCAGTTCAAAGGATGCAGTGTATTGAGCCTATTTTTAGTGTGAGAGGTGGGGATCCTGACAAACTTTGCCTGGGGCCCAGCCTCCACTCTCTTGATAGCACTATCTCTTAAACAAAGAACCATATAGGACTTATAAAGGACTTATAAATGGTCCCATTTAGTGTTCATTAAGTTAAATCAGCTGCATGAATCACACACAGGAGTCTCTGCCACAACAGGACCATGCAGTGGATAGGTTACTTAGCACTGTGGCAAGCCCCAGACCACAGGAATAGAGTCTCTGAGGCTGCCCATTGGTGGAACAGGAGGGAGGGAGAGAGAGTAAAACTGTCAAGTAGAAAACACCCACAGATACTGGCTGGCGTGCCACAAGCCAAACAGTCCAGTTGGCTGATAACAATTCTGGATCGCACACTAGATGCCAGCGAGAGACGGAAACAGTGGTTTCTAATTCTGTTTTGATGGGACAGATCAAGAAAGTGGTGTGACCCCAGAGTTTATTGCCCCTCTCGCAGGCTTGTCTTTGTGTCTCCCAGGCCAAGACTTTACCAGGTTGATGTTTATGTATTCTGTTAATGGAAGATTCTCACACATTTTAGTTGGGGTTTTCTTGTTTTCTTGAATTCCTGAGCTTGACTGATGTTTTTTAGCTGAATTCATCAATCTCTCATGTATTTCCCGTGATGCATTCTTGGAACAGACAAAATCTTTATTGGGAGTAAAGTTCTCAGCCCACAAATGGAAAAGTGATGTTCTCCCTAGAAACCCTCTTTTAAGTCCTACTGTTGACTCTAACCACTCTCACCATAATTTCATATTTGCTTTTACATGAGTAATCATCTGAGTATTTGATTCAGGGGAAAAGAGACCAGCTCTTCTCCCTGCTCTCATCTCAAAGAAGAGTGAGAAGTCATGAGATGTAGTGTTTAGGTGCAGGTCTCCATGGTGACGACATTAGTTATATGCCTTGTGTTCATGCTCTCCTTTCTGCCAGCTGTCCCTAAAAGCTGCTGCTGCAATCACACCAGTCTGAACACTTTCCCTGGCGGCCAGACGCCCACTCACAAGAGGGCTCTGGGTCAAAGGTCTCAATGACTCATACTGGACTGCCACTGCCATCACAGACCTGTTGAGCTGTTCAGGAGAGAAACACTGAACAGGGTTTAGAGTGAACTAGACTTACATGACTGTCTGGCTCCATAACAGCTTGCTTATTTGTATCAAAATATGGAATAAAATACAAATGCAGAGAGGACTTTAATAGTATTAGTTAGCAGCACTACCTCTACTACCCTGTTATCTAACTGAGAGTCCAGATCTGTCCAGCCTGCTCTCATAAAAGCAGTTGAAGTGTCCTGATGGAGCTGCCTCTGCATGGCCATGCTTAATGCAGGTACACTACCTCCATCAGCATCCCTGCTGGAGGCTGCAGGCGGATAACACACTCCCCGAGGGGTTCAGATAAATAAACAACAGAACAACAGAACCACAAACAAAAAATACCAGTGTTGGTCACACAATTTTACTGTGCAGTGAATGTAAGCCAGCTCAAATTTGAAATGTTTACCATATACTGTAGAGAGTACATGATTACAGTACATGGAGGACTGTGTTTTAACTTACAGTATAGTGTGAAATGGCAATGTTACTATAGCTTCAGCCACTGTATGGGTTTCTAGAGCTCTTGTTCCCTGAGGTTAAGTTCCTCTTCAAATGATTGCTCAATTACATTTTAGACACCCATAAGTGAGAGAGAGAATACCTGCAACGGTCTCTGAACTCCTCAGTGTGAAGCTGTCTCTCTAAATGGATAGAGTTCTATGAGTTGGCTCTGCATGGCTGCATTTGGGTGGAGAAACACAATGAAGGAATTTGCTTGTTATAGCATGTCATTGCATAGTGGAAAGAACAGCTTACTTTACAGATGGCGCTTACAGTAGATTAATATCTAAGGAAAATATGTCTTTCTTTAGCCAAAGAGATGATAGATTGCGGACAGCAGGGGAGTAGTTCCATCAATTGGCTATTTATAGAACCCCCTGTGTGGTGTGTGATAATGGAGGACAGATATAATTATCTATGATCTATAGTACCATCTCATCCACTGAGGAATATCCCTTTACATTTGCGTCAGTATTTCAAGTGTTTCTATGCTTCATTGTTAGACCTCACAAAAGATAGCATACTGTTCGATGGCTTATTATGACAACTCTTTTTTTTAACCCTAACCATAGGTCTGTGTGGTGTCTGTCTTACAATTACATCCCTCAAAGTGTCATTTTTGTTGGCCTCGTCACTGTAAACAGTGGAGCTATCGGCACACCTGCAAGTGTATATGAGTGATTAAGAGCATAACCTAGTAAAGGAATGCTGGTCATCGGCACTTGCTGCCGATGAAACACAGTGATTATGCATGATGCAGTTGTTGCTAGGAGGGCTCCTTTTCCGGTGTTGGCTTTTCCAGCGTTGGGTTTGAGGTTGGATACTGTACTTTCAGCAACAACTGTATGGCCTTTGTCCTTTGGAAGAGGAGGACTAGCACCCCCACAGTATTCTGTTATAGTGGGAGAGTCAAAGAGGTTGTTGTGGAGATTGCTAGCCCCTCACAGGGTTACGAGGGGTTGGGGAGAGCCCTCCCCAGCTCCCCCCAGGCCCAACACTCTGAGAGTCCAGCTAGAACAGTTTTCTTGGCTGGGCCTCCAGAGGGCCTGTGTGTGTGCACAGGAGGAGGAGATGATGTCTCACTTCCCAGAAACAGACAACATAACCCCTCTGACTCATGTGGAGTGGCCACATTACGGCCCACGACACAGCAGAGGCCCCCTTCTATGGAAAGCTCTGACCTTTAATAGAGTAAATCACCTCAGGAACCAGGGATCACAAATCACCCCGACTTCCTGTCCAGCCAGACAGCTGGGGTATTGTGACCAGCTTTGTGTAACCGTCGTGATGAGGTCATCTTGTGGGTAATATTGTATCTGAAATCATCCACAGTGCAGATGTGATAAGGAGGATGTTGTTGCCAGCGAGTGTTTTCATTGTAGTTCTGACTCTCTACAGAGCTAACAGGTGGTAATATGCATTAGCATTGTCTATGATGACATTAGCATCCATATAAATGTTGCTGTTCACAGTCACCTAGACTTTTAGTGATGGCATTTTTTGTTTCCTCAATGACTGGTCATCTGTAATACCTTAAACCCTAAGAGATGTTTTCATCACTGCTTGCACTCTGAGCAGAGAGAGCTTGACTGTATTGATTAGCATCAGCCTCTGACAACTCTCTCTCTCTCTTCCTCCCCATACATCGATCTCTGTTTGTGTCTGCGTGACACAGAGTGTACAGAGTTGTGTGAGTGCTGCAGGCCGTTTAATTGGTGAATGGAAACAGTCTTCTAGAGGCCTGACAAACATGTTGCAAAACTGTAATTCAATCACAAAAATGGCTGTTACTTTGAGCTCCATAGGAGTGATGTCAGGCAAATCTAAACATGAGGTCATTCTGCTCAGAGCTGCAGCTGGGGAGCCGTCCTCGTCTCCTCTCTGCCTGTGGAAGAGGTTTGAAAGACCCAGAGAGACACAAGGCCAGCACTTTGCTGTTTATTTTACAAGAGTGATGTAAGACAGTTGAAAGAAGTGTGTGTGTGTGTGTGTGTGTGTGTGTGTGTGTGTGTGTGTGTGTATGTGTGTATGTTTGTTTGTGTTTGTGTGTGTGTGTGTTCCTCCTAAATCAGTCCAAAGAAAATAAGAGGTTGCATTGTGTGGTTTGGAGAGTCAGGCTCTTGATTGTCTGGTACAATCACTTCCTATAGCCCCACACTGAAATCCCATCTGATACTTTTCCCTTTTTAATTAAGTTGCTCTGTCATTTTAATGTCCTTCATGTACTTTGACAAGGGAAAGGGTTTGCTAGTGAAACGTCTCTTCAATTGGTGATGTTATCCGTGTTAGAGACTGAAGATCGTCACATTCTGTGAGGTAGTTCTGCATGTGCGTAGTGTTGTAGGCCCGCCCGCCATGCTGTAATGCTGTAATGTTTCCATGACATTCCCCAGGCCTTATCTAGTGTAGAGAGAGTTTTTTTTCCAGGAGGAAATGTACACAGCAGAGCGGCGAGTGTAGTTACTGTACGATTAGCATCTGATCTACAATGAGCAGGGCTGTCACGGTGCCCGCTTGCCAAGAATAGTGTGGGGAGTTGGGCTGGCGATCTGTGGACAGAAGTAGCCTGGCTGCGTGCTGGGACGAGTGGCTAAACAGATGGGCCATCTGGTGACTCGTTGGCGCGAGACACAGGCTGTGCAGCACTCCACTGACTCTGTGTGTGCGTGTGTGCGTGTGTGTGTGTGTGTGTGTGTGTGTGTGTGTGTGTGTGTGAGGGAGAGAGAGAGAAAGAGCATTAGAGAAAGTGTGTGTGTGTGTGTGAGAGAGAGAGAGAGAGAGAGAGAGAGAGAGAGAGCATTAGAGAAAGTGTGTGTGTGTGTGTGTGTGTGTGTGTGTGTGTGTGTGTGTGTGTGTGTCTGTGTCAGCACAGAGTGTCTTGGCCAATAGTCTTGGAGGACCACCTGTCCCGTGGCTGTACTATCCTCCCTTTCGTGCAGTCAGCCACACCATCAAACTTCATCCTGACATATAGTATGACCTTCTGTTATTTGACTGAAATTTGCACTTAAAGGGAATGCCCGTGGTATATTATTGTACTACGGTTCAAGCCAATTGCAAAGTGCCCAAAGACATGTGGCTTGCCTTGATAGCATATTCTTCTCTAATTTTGCCATATATAGACAGCTAGGAGTAGCTGAATTTGGAAAGATTATAGTTACAGTGTATCATCCTGTCAGGTATGCAGAATATGCAGTTTTAAAAAACATTAATCATGCTTCAGGTATTTTGGATCAGACAGGCTATTTCCTTCCTACAGTGGAGGATTTATGTGAGACTAATCTTTTGGTTTGGGTTCTGCACTGTGTTCCCATGTCTCCCAAGTGAGCTGACTGTATGGGATCTTGTGACTGTTTCTCTCAGGCTGAGCTATGGTGGTCCTCTCCTCCGGCTGTCTGCTGCTCTTAGTGAATAGCTGTTGGGAGTGAGCACTCCAGAGTTTGGCTGGAGCTGTGGAAACACACAGCAACTCTTTGTATCTCTGTCCAGAGCCCGGGACATGTCTCTCTGCTGACTGTACTGGTGAAAGCTACAGTGGTGCCAACTTGAAAAACGCAAACAAAACACACACTAGAGAGAGCGACAGCAAACCAATGGTCTGAATGAAGTTTAGAGAGAGGGGCAGACAACTGTATGGGGGATTCTTGCGTCTTAAACCCTCACTGAGGAACTTTTTGGTGATTATTTTTCTCTCTGCTGGAATGTGTGGCCTTTCTCCCAGTGCTGCATCTGGCAGAATGAAAGTTCCATTCCTTCTCTGTCATTATTAAATATCACATTGCTTTTGATGTATATTAAAGTACAAATCTCAAACATTCCATTTACTTGTGTCAGATATCAGCCGCTTGATGCCATGGTAACTGCTCTCCCCTTTGGTGTGCCGGGAGGCTATATTACTATGATACTCTATCTCCCAATGAACAGATGTTCCACTTAGATACCCACTCCCCTTCATTGGAGCTACCTTTGAAAACCTACCCAGCAAAACACAGCAGTGGGACCTTACAATCCGGCCACCGGCTATTTATCTCAAAGAGCAGTCAGTCATTTGACCTCGTAACCCTGGGCCGTCTCCTCAGATATAAACCCATCAATTAAAGGCTGACCAGTCTAATGAAATATGTGTAAAAGATCCATGAGAAAATAAATTTGTCAGGTTCCTTTGGTATTTTCCCCTTCATACTTTGTTCAGGTAAAAGTGTTGATACACAAAGCAAAGGAGACATAAATAACCTAATACGTATTTTTAAAAAAAAACAAATGTTCTGTATTCTACCTCTGCAAAAGAATGTTTGATTGCTGCATTTTCTTCTCCGTCGTCTACAGCTGGCATCTTTGTGTAGTCGAGAGAGGCAGACTATCATCATTGGAACAAAAAGCACTCCCATTGCTTTCAGTCCCCCTTTCATGTGTCAAAATAAAGAATTCTATTCCAGATCACACTGGTTTTGGTGGCGACAGACAGACAATGTGTCTTGGAGTCATATCTCACTCTGCCAACGTGTAGAGAAACCTCTGCCTTTCTCTTTGAAGTGTTTGTGGTCTGTACCTGTGGCACGCGGTTGCACACTCCTCCCATGATTGTCTCAGCGAGGGGGTGAAGAGCATCTCAAGGCATAAGGCTTGTGTTCCAAGATCAAACACTGGAATTCCTCCACTCCCATCCAACTCTCATTCCTAAAATTACATTGTTCAGATAGTTGGATACTTTTGGATTTGACCCTGTAGTTTACAAATGTATGTTAGCACTCAAATGGAATTACGACTGCCGATACAGGTGCAGATACAGAGGTGTAACCGATACCTGTAACTGCAGATACTTGCTACTGTATATTGAATAGCCTGCATTTGATGACAGAAGTGTTTTTAATGGGAATAGTGTGTTGCAATTTCCGTGTGTTTTGTAGCAGAGTATGATAGTTGTACAAGTCTGCATGAGTTAATGGTGTGTCGTAAGGTGATTGCAGTGTGTGTAGGTTTATCAGTAAAACTTTCCTCAGAACACAATCAGGAAGTGGTAACATGCAGGTTTGAAGAATGTACTGTATTTCCCAACTTACTAGAAAGGTTCTGGAAACAAAATATTGTCATCTGTGGTCGACCTTACTGTGCTACATCTGTAACCTGTGTCTTTGTGCTCTCAGGGTGAAGACTTTGCCAGGCCAGAGAAGTTGAGCTCTGCGCTCGAGTTCAACAGAGCCACTTCCTGATGATGACAGTAAACATGGGTGAGTAGCATGAGAACGCAGTGTCCTTGCACCACACACACACACACACACACACACACACACACACACACACACACACACACACACACACACACACACACACACACACACACACACACATATTATGCACCTCTGCACAAACACTTCCTCTGGCAGGAACAGTTACACAGGCACAGCTTTCACAGTGAGAGAGAGACAAGGAGTAAGCAAGAAGAGTGAGGGAGAGCTGTTAACAGCTCCACATTTAGCAGATGGCACATGTTTGGTATACCATACATTTAGTTTTGCAAATCATACTCGTTCAAAGCAACTGCCTATACATCTGCTACTTACATGAGCATACATATGGTATATTCAGATGATGTGAATGAAGCAGGTCTATTTATATTGACATACAGCGGGCCTGGGAAACACTTGGCTTGTGAAAACCCTCAAACAATATTACCAACGGTTCTCATGTTTCGCCAGCACATACACAGCATTGCGCTGGGGGAGCTGTCAGTCTCAATACACATTAACAGCGGCTGACAGTAAACAACACGTAAACACTGATCAATAATTGTGTTGTTACTGGACTCCATGGTATTGTTCTTATTGGAAACCCAATCTCAAAGTAATGGCAGATCAGATAGATGAACCACAGATCGCTCTGCTGCACTAACACACAATATTAGTCACTTAGAGGCTGTCAAGCTGTTTGTCAGTGTAATCTAACGGTGTGGTTCTCCTTGGTTGAACAGATGACGGTCTCCAAAATGGACCCGGACAGCATAGGAACTCACAAGGTAGGCTTTGTCCATCTGTGTTTTTGTTCTTTTACCTATTAGTAGGGCTGTGAAGGTCATGGATTTTTGGGTAACAGTCGGCTGTCACGCAAATAATCGTTATAACCGGCATAACCGTTTCACAACGGGGACACAACTCTAACGCCTGACAGACCCAGAGTAACCTTGTGGTCGATTTCTGTTGCTATTACTGAATAACTAATGAACACATCCAACGTTTTTAAGAAGATATATTTATTGATTCAGAACAAGAACATCAGGCATAACATAAAGTGCACACATATTTAACAAAAGTGCCTGACATATGAACGCATGGAACAGAAATATTGCTTTTAAATAAATAGTCTACGCTTGATAAACACAAAAAATACATACACAAAAGACACGCTAGACTGTTGTGTGTGTCCCTTTAAAATAACAGGCTAAAAGAGCAAAATAAACACGTGCTATTTAATAACAAAATAGGCGAACTATAAGAACTTTGTTCAGTCTGTGATTAGGCCTCTTTCTTTAAGTTCCGTGCCAGGAACACAATCATATTTTCCCTGAGGCTGTGCTCACATGTATTTTCTTGCAAGTTTGGCCATCAAAGGAAAGTGAACCTGGTTGTCGCGCCAGGATACCAGGGGATCGTCAGTGGAGGCTCTTCTTGTAGGTAGCGCGTAATTTCAGTGACAGCCGCACTGTCATCGGTAGAGAGGCAGTGCTTTCAGGCCCAACTCCTCCGCTCGCCCGCATCTAGCATGCTAGCTAGCCGGAGCTTCAAAGGGATAGCGCATTTCTTGAGGGAGAGAGGTGCGCAACTATCTCTCCCTCAAAATACGAAACAGTTTGATAGATAGACAGATTATTGTCGCAACACAGTTGTTAATAATAATAATTTTACACTCATGCTATTAGGTCAAGTATATGTACATGAAAATAAAAATCCACATTTAAAAATTCCCAAATCAATGTATTTCAACTGTTATGACGGGTTTTTTTTTACGGTCATCCTTGTATAACCCGCAAGTAACCGCGTAACCGGCACAGCCCTAGCTATTAGCTCACCTCGACTTCTATTTAGTGGTAAAAAAACAAATAATATCTAGGCCTTCAAGTCTTGAATAGAGAGAGGCGGATATATCCAGGGCAAACACGCACAACCAGCATCATACCCAGGAAACCATGAATTACATCAGAGCTATTATTATACTTAGTTAAACATTAACTCCAGGGGTTTAAACATTACACTCATTATGTGCTGTATTAGCTGGATATCACAGTTCCACTGTGTGTGGCAAGGTGTGTGTGTTTTTTTATGTGTGCATACTATATTTGTATGTGTGTGTGTGTATTTACACGCACTCTCGCACAAGTGTGTGTGTGTGTGTGTGTGTGTGCGTGCGTGCATGTGTGTGCGTGCGTGCGTGCATGCTCTTGTGTGGGTGTGTCATAGCTGTTGCAGTAAGCTCAGGCCTCTGTGGCTCTCTGTGGTACACTGAGGAAGCGTTTTGGCCCTGCTCCTAATCCTTCTGGATGCCTTTGCGATGATGTGTCTCTCAGCACCAGGAAATCCCCTCAATGTCTCCATTCACTGGGCCTCTGAGCCAGACCTGCTTCAGTCACAGTCACTGCCCCGGTCTCAGACTTAGCTGCAGCTTCAGTCATACTCACAGTCACAGCCCCTCACAGTCTTAGCTATACAGTAGTAGCCCTAGTCTCAGTGACAGTCATTCCCAGTAGCTCAAGCCATGATTTTCGCCTCTACTGAAGTCTTGAATCTTATAGCTTTGGTCTTAGTTACAGCCACTACATAAGTCTCAATCTTAGCTACGGTCTTACACCCACAGATACTGTAAATCCAGTCTCAGTGACAGCCCCAGCGCCCAGTCTTAGTCACAGTCCTGGTCTTAGCTCCAGCCATAGTCTCAGCCACGGCTCCAGTCATAGCTCTAGACTCTTGTCATTGGCAGAGCACTGAGAATGGATGCAGAGCGATGATGCAATGCAGAGCAACCAGCCTCATTGTTGGGCTACTATAGCTCTACCTACCCTCCTCTCACTGCTCTCTTCTGATGCCTGTCACACCTGGTACTACAGGGTACAAGCAGAGGGTTAGGGTAAGCAGAGGGTTTATCATATCATTCCTAGGTATGTGAATGAGTAGCTGTGGTAAACCCTTGGTTTAGCTCTATTGACTGCTGGTTTAAAAGGTAGTTTTAGTGTTAGTAGTAGTTTGAGTGTTTATTGTGTGATTGGTTTCCACTGTGGTTGGTTAGCCTCTGCTGGCCCCTTAGGGACCTGGCAGACTCTGGCCTGGCTGAATGATGTAATTCCCTTAATTTACTGCGAGCCGTCAGGGCCGGCTGTATGCACCACACATTTCCCATACACACATTGAGCCCCCCCTCTCTCCCATTTACTCACACACACACGCACGCACACACACACACACACACACACACACACACACACACACACACACACACACACACACACACACACACACACACCACACTGGGCCTCCGTTGTTTGTTTTGTATCCTTGGCTGCCGAGGCCCAGGGCAGGCCAGGCTGGAGTCTGGAGGAGTGGGAGTGAAGGAAGGCCACGGTTCGCTTGCTATCAGGGATAGAGAGAGAGACAGGGGGAGAGAGAGGGGGGGGGGGGTGGATAGAGAGAGAGTGAGAGAGAGAGAGAGAGAGAGAGAGAGAGGAAGAGGAAGAGAGGGAAGGGAGAGAGAGAGAGAAAGATAGACAGGGGGAGAGAGTGAAAGAGACAGAGAGAGATAAAGAGGGCGGGAGAGAAAGAGAGGGAGAGAAAGTGAGGAAGAGATAGTAAGGGAGAGTAAAGGCACAGAGAGAGGGAAAGAGACTGTTAGTAGGCATGGAGAGCAGCAGAGGGATGGAAAGGAAGAGGAGACAGGAGAGAAGAATTGAGAATGAAAGACGAGAGGAGATGAAGAGAGAGAGAGGAAAAGAAGAGAGGTTGCTGTTTGTGTTGGAGGGGGGCGTTTCAGTAGTCTCTAATTTCTGATACAGTATGAATTTGTCTATTCTGTCCTGCTACAGAGCAGGTTAGCATATCTCAACCTTCCTTCGCTGTAGTACTAGGCCTAATAAAATGTGTTTCTAAGGCAGGAGGCTGGACTGTTATCATTCACGCCGCTCTTGCTCTCAGCGCAAGCCAATCTATATTAGTCTGATCGTTGCACTGTGAAGTCAGGTAGAGGAGGAGAAATTCATTATCTTCCTCCCTCTGCCTCTGATTGATTTGATCACAAGTCCATTAATTCTCTGATGTGGAACGATGCAATCCATCTCCCTACTCACCAGAGAATGACTCAAGTTTCCTTCCTGATGTTCCACCAGCCGTACTGTACTCCCTCAAACATGGAGTCATCCAATGTTGATTCGGTAGTCAGTTTGTAATAGGAAGCTTACTCACAATGTTAAAATGTCATGTTATTCCCCCATATTGTGATAAGTAACGGTTAAAATGATACAAAGCTACAGTGTCTGTATATGTATATGTACTCTATGTGTGTCTGTGTACAGTGTATGTGTTTCTGTGTATATGTGTGTATATATGTGTGTGTATGTGTGTATATGTGTGTGGGTATGTGTATATGTGTGTGGGTATGTGTGTATGTGCGGGTATGTGTGTATGTGTGTGTATGTGTGTTAAGGAAAGGCTTGTTATGGCCTCATGTTGCTTTAGCAGATATGTGAGCGCTTTGTTTCCCTCTTGCCGTCTCTGTGGTTGTTTACTGTTTGGTGAATCCATCTCTCGTTCGTCGCTCCTGCTATCATCTCAACTCCAGTCAGAGAATGGAGTCATTCAACAGGCGCTGCAACCTGTTTGCCTGCCCTGCCCCGACCTGCTCTCAGCTCAGTCAAATAACAAACACACATGATAAGCCTATACAGTATGTAGGTATTTATGCAGCAAAATATCCTTGGCTTGCTTATGGGAGCTGCAGGGGATCACCTATAGACATCAGCTTAGTTCAACCTAAACAGCCATGTCTGCTTGCCTGCCTGCCTGCCTGCCTGCCTGTCTGCCTGTCTGCCTGCCTGTCTGCCTGTCTGTCTATCTGTCTGTCTGTCTGTCTGTCTGTCTGTCTGTCTGTCTGTCTGTCTCTCTGCCTGCCTGCCTGCCTGCCTGCCTGCCTGTCTGTTTGTCTGTCTGCCTGCCTGCCTGTCTGTCTGTCTCTCTGTCTGTCTCTCTGTCTCTCTGTCTGTCTCTCTGCCTGCCTGCCTGCCTGAGTGTGTGGGTGGGGTTGGACATGGGCTGTGTGACTTTCTTATCTCTCTCACTCGCTCGCCCTCTCAGTGAATGGAGGGTGTGTGCCAGTCAAAGGAGGAGGAGAAGTGACATTCCTCTCCTCACTCCTGTTACTGTCACCTCCCCTGCCACTGCACTGGGGAGCGAGCTCAGATTGTGAAATAAGTCATTCTGAAGTAAACTGGAGAGAGACTGTTATTCAACCACATTGAATGAATGACTGCGATTGACATTCATGGTTTCTATTGTCTCCTGAGGTAGTGATGTCAGCTGCTAAGTGTGTCAGAGGTCACACAGTCAAAGTTCTCAGTAAAGGTATAATGAGTAACAAGGCACTATACAGCGAAGTAGATAATAAGTGGTTTCAGA
>NC_139655.1:11151736-11266736 GCF_951799395.1 Argentina silus | reverse complement strand
GAGGCTCTCAACTCCATCATGAAGGACCTGGCAGCCCTAGGCCGCTGCTATGCCCAGCATAACAGCCACAAGCCCAAGAACAGGACCCTGCTCTACAAACAGGTACACACAATACTCGCCCAGCGTGATTCACACATTCACTCACCTATAGTACTGTATGCTCACATTCACTCACCTATAGTAGTTTTTTTGTTGTTTTTTTTTCATATTTTTTTAATGCATTTCTGCTTTATTGAGAGAGACAGTAGAGATTGACAGGAAGGATGGGTGAGAGAGAGGAGGAATGACATGCAAGATATGTCGAGGGTCGGAATCGAACCAGGAACCTTGCGATTACGTGGTGTGCGCATTAGTGTGCTACGCCACTAAGCGCCACAACACACCTATAGTACTGTATGCTCACATTCACTCAATAGTACTTGTGATTCTCCCAGAAGCACCTGATGTAATGATGGCCAAGAAGGATCTCACACGTACCATACATTCAGTTAAAGGTTCACATACTGTAGCAAAGTGTTCACAGGCCAACAAAGACCTCACTGTGATCATGAATAGCACGCTGTCATAAACAGTGGTATCCCAAAGCTATGTTTTATGTTTTATGTTGTAGCTTGGGGCATGTTAAAGGGGAAGTCGTTGTTCACACCTGCCGCCTGTGGCTGGGTAGTCAGGAGAGGAGAGGAGAGTCAGCCACTCTGTTCAGCACAGCGAGAAGGTTGTGAGAAATTAGTTTCTCAGGCGATGTTTCAGAAAAGCATTTTTACCATCCACTGAAACGGGGCCATTACTGTTGTCACCTCTGTTTTATGGTTGAAGAATCTGACATTTTCACAAATTTGGTATTTGTTAAAACGTCTGAAATTGTTTGAAAAAGATCAAGGACTCTGTAAGGAATTTGGCCTTTGGAGTCAAAAATGTTTTCCCTCCTCCAATCTACAGTAGGTGTGACCTGCCTGTTGCCTGTTGACATTGATTGATGGAGGTTGTCGTTTAAAACAGGATGCAGCTGAGATCTGCTTTACAAATATCTAGAGTTTAGATCTGACCCTAACATGCATCACAAAGCATACGGTGTGTGTGTGTGTGTGTGTGTGTGTGTGTGTGTGTGTGTGTGTGTGTTCATCCCCTGGGTGTGCTTCGTGAGTTATTCTATTCACACTGTCAGTAATACCAGTCTCAAAGCACGCCTTACACACATATTATACATGACTGTGTTGTGTAGATAAAAACACACACACACACACACACACACACACACACACACACACACACACACACACACACACACACACACACACACACACACACACGCACCCAAGCCCTACTGTCTGTTACCAACCCACACAATCCTAGAGCAAATACTACAGTGCAGCATGGCAACAAGCAAGCAACGCTCCGTTGTGGTGCCCTGAACAATCTGGTGTACAGCCCCACAGAGACAAGCCTGTTTAACACATCTGATATGGTTTATTTATTCAGTCAAACCATTAGACAAATTGTAAGTTGTATGGGTGTTTACTAGATGTAATAACAGATGACATAATTCAAGTAAAGTATTCCTAGTCCTTTAACGGCCCCAGCATAGAAGATTCTTCTCTGTTACCGTGGCTTCTTTTCCTCTGGCGCTCATTTCCTCATGCTTTCATTCCTTCATGTCTCTGGAATGATAATTGGCCAATCGTGCTCCTAAAGCATCTCTGTTTATGATGGAGTATAAACAAGCAGAGGAGAGAGAGTTTGCTCTTGGAGCACCTCTGTCTGCTGTGGGCCAGTGACATGATGGGAAAACCCCTTGTTTTTACCCACAATCTTCCAATGGGATGTTAGAGTGTTATCTTATCATCATGGCCTCAAGTAAGCATGTTGACTTTTCTAGATCTGAGATGAGTCCGTTGTCAGACCCAAATGTTTCCATTAAATGATACGGTCAATGATGTCCTTTTTGAAATATCAATGTTTCCGTCTCAATATCTTCTCAATACCCTCAATTCATGTCCCTATACAGCAATAACAAACCCAGATACCACCCTGAAGTAGGCAACATTTGAACTTTCCATCGTTATAAAACCTCTCCGTTGTTTTTTCCCATTCAACAGGATTTAAGAGTCAAGTTGGAGCATGAGAGAGAGAAACGGTACGTTGGAACTTTCTTATTATTTTTCTACTCCTCTTTCCAAGCCTTAATTCCTCTGTTAGGATATTTTATGTTATGTTTTACCATGCCTGGGATTTTGTGTCGAGGGGAAAGTGCAAAAACATGCCAGACCACCATAAAGAGGGGGAAAATTCCTGCCTTGACATTTAGGCGGGGCTTGTGTTTCAGACGCAGATCTGCACTCAGAGAGAGAGAGAGAGAGAGAGAGAGAGAGAGAGAGAGAGAGAGAGAGAGAGAGAGAGAGAGAGAGAGAGAGAGAGCGCCAAATGTTTTAGCTCAATGTCAAGTCTCACAGGCACGCCCCATATTAATTCTTCATGTCCTGTTGCTCTCCCTCACGCCCCCACATAACACAGTAATTTCTCTTCAGTCCCACTCAAAACACTGCAACTGCAAATTATAGAGTCACCCAAGAGGGAGAGAGAGTATGTGTATGCTTACAGTAAGGTTGACAGAGAGGGACATTCTTACTTGGTCTTTTCCACTGAGGTGAGCCTATATGTTTACCATATCTGGGCACTTTCAAGTTAAAGGCCTATAAATAAAAGAATCAGTAGTTTAAACAGGAGGGCTTTTATTTTGGGTATTCATTTTTACACTACCCTGTAGTTCTGCACCTTTATATGGGTTCTCTAAGGTCCTCATCACACTTCTACCCTCTAAGGCAGAGCCAACAACTCTAGGATACTAGAAGGAAGGTCAAAGTTCATAGACCGAGTGGCCTCCCCAGAGGGACTGAGCCGAGGAGACACATGTAGCCACGTCACAACAATGATAAACTGATGACAAGATGATAAACCCTCTGAACATTCATCACAATAAGAAACAGAAGAGATACACATTTATTCAACAGAATCAGTTACTGAGAAGAGACACAGATCGCCTCAATGAGAAACGGATTAGAAACCCACAGAGTCATCAGAGTGAGAATGTGAGGAGAAACCAAACACTCTCCTCAGCAGCAACAGCAGCAGCATGAATGCACGAGAAGTCACACTCTCCTCTCCTCTCCTCTCCTCCTCTCCTCTCCTCTGTTTCACAGCTCTAATTGGCTACTGCTGAGGAAGAGGCACTTTTTTCATGTTCCTCACGGATCTCTTGTGAACTCACTTCACACTGCACTGCACTCTCAGATAGATGGAGGGAATGGATTGTTCTAAGAGAAGCCATTCACAGTATTCAAAGCCAAAGGCTCTCTTCCCCTCTCCCCTCTCTTCTTAACTCCTCTCTCTCTCTCCCTTTGATCATTCTTTGTCTGTCTTTATTTCTCGAGCCAAGTGGTAAAGGAAAACAATCCCTGTCCAAGCTACGTCCTTTTTCACTTTGATTTTATTGCCATTTTGAAGTCTACAATATATAATGATGTTACACAATAAAGACTGGTTCTCTGAAATAGTGTTGTAAGGATTATATTTTACAGAACTACTACATGATTTAAAATCATGATTTGTCAGTGTTTAATTGTATTAACAAGGATTTTGGGATAAAAGCACTCAAAGTTCTCTACCAAAGTCCTCATGTAACCCCCACCACCTGAGCTAACACTAGTCTCCTTGTAAGGCCACTAACAGTGACTCCATACAGTATAGACCTGAGAGCCTTAGCTGGACTAGGACTCCAATTGACCCTCCATTTGGGGTGACACTCCAATTGGACATGCTCAAAGTCTCTTCATATTGGCAGGAGCTGAGTGTCTGGAACAGGAACGAGGAGCTGGGTCCCTCTCCAAGAGCAGCTGGGTCCCTCTCTAAGAGACTTGGCCATGGGTCTGCGTCCCCTGCCAGAGATAGATAGTGTAGGGACAGAACCAGCCCTGTGTGTGTGTGTGTGTGTGTGTGTGTGTGTGTGTGTGTGTGTGTGTGTGTGTGTGTGTGTGTGTGTGTGTGTGTGGTGGAAAGCCATAGAGCAGAGTCTTCCTGCCCCCTTTCCCCCCTCTTATCAGTCCCGTCTTTGGGAATAAACAGAGACAGTGTTTAGTCATGCTGCTGCTCTGCCTCTGATCTCCAGTCCTCCCCCTTCCCAGAATCCCCTCCTCAAATGGGGACCAATGAACAGTCATTAAGATAGGGACCGTTTGGGTCTCTGATGAGGAAATGATGGCACAAAACAAACCCTCTTATCAGGATACTGAGAGAAGATAGCAGGCAGTAGATTCTTCAAAAGCACAGGCTCTGTGTGAGAGAGATGGAGGTAGACGGGGACAGAGAAGGGCCTGTAGGGTTGATCAGGCCCTCCCCTCGCTTCTTTTTCTTTCTTTCTTTTTCTCTCTGCGTGTGTGAGATGAACTTTAAAAGAGGAGGGAAAAACACGCTTCCTGCTGCTTTTACTGCTGTTCCAGATTTTTTCCCCTTTCCTCTCAGGAAGTTTCCCATCTGCCTTTGTGCTGGCTTAGATGTGAGGCCCGGCGGTGTTGAAACCGCAGCCCACTTGTGCTGATTGGGGCGCACGCACGTACGCACGCACGCACGCACGCACACTCTCACAGGCACACACACACACACAGGCACACACGGACATAGTATATACACACATACACACAGACAGACAGACATATTCAGGATCACTGATAAAGTCAGACAAGGGGATGCACACTCACACGTACACATGCAAAGATAAAACTACATAGACATACACACACACATACACATATACACACAGACATAGTATACACACACACAGACAGACAGACATTTACAGGGTCACTGATAAAGTCAGACAAACACAAAGGCATGCACACTCACACACATTCACATGCAAAGAAAGACTGCATAGACATGCACACACACACACACACACACACACACATCAGAGGGGTCAAGCTGGGCCCTCCTTGTCCTCACGTTGATGAATGCCTCTTTGCCATCTCAGTTGCCTACAGAGGACTACAGACCCTCCATCTCTCTCTTGCTTTATCTCTTTGTTTCATCTCTGACTCTCTCTTCCTCTTTTCTCCTCTAGCCCGGTGGCTGTGTTGCTGTGTTACCTGGTCTTGATATTATTGTCCTAAGTTTGCAAATTTGACACAACATGTCAACCACAGATGAGCTCAACTGTAGCATTGTGTTTGACTATACAGGAAGTGAAGTGAACAAAGAAGTAGGAACATGAGCCAGTTGAATGGTCAATATCAGCTTACTGTAGTTCTCTACAGTCAAACAACCTGAGATGAGTGAAAAGCTGTGTGTGTCACCACTCTCATGGCACTGGTCAGAAATAGCACTTAACTGTGACCCTGTCTCCGTCCTCTCCTTCCCAGAATCATCCCGTTCCAGAGGCCTCTGAAGATCAAAGAGCTGCTGCAGAAGGTGACTGAGGCCTTTGGCCAGCAGATGGACCTGTTCTACACAGACAAGGAGGTAACTGCCCCTCTGTACAAGTCTATGTTAGTATGGAAAACTCTGCTAAGCAAATATGAATTTGAATCCATCCAGGTTCCTGTTGCTGTATAGGTTCCATACAGAACTTTGGGATTCTGTGTTGTGTTTGAGTGTATGCTCATCCTGTTGATACAGGTATGTGTAAATGATTGTTGTCCCCCTCCAGCTGCTGCTGCCTCTGAAGACCCAGGAGGACCTGGACCGGGCAGTGCTGAGTGTGGCCTCCACCACCGGGGTCAACAGCCTGCTCAGACTGCTGCTCAAAACCCCCAAGAACAACCATGTGAGTCCCCACTAACACACACCCCAAACATACAGACTGTCCCTACAGACTGTTCCCATATGCTCTACCTCTAGATTCACCATATAGACCTGCACAGACTCATATACACACTATATGGCTGGTAAGTTATTTATAGACCGAGTTCTTATAGACCGAGTCCATTCTGTCTCTAATAACACTCTCTATTTGGCAGCAATGTTGTGATACTGCAGTTTTGGTGTCATTGGGATTCAGTGTTTGAAAAACTCTTATGTGTGTTTAATGTGATTACTGTCTCGTATTAGCTATCATTAAAAGCTTATTAGACTGTAATTACACGGTTGTCAACAGGCTTTATGAAGTAAGCTATACAAAGTTATTTGTGCATTGAAATGAGTCCATTGTGCCATGGTTTTGTCTGATGAAATCTCTGACTGAGCAGACAGTATTGTAACTTCCTTAGCTGATTGACACAATGATGTCATTTCACAATGATGTAATGCCTTCTTCATCCCCCCCCCCCCCCCCCCCAACACACACACACACACTTCCTGTGTTGTGTATTGTGTTGTGTGTGTACTGTAGTTCCTACAGGTGACCAGCAGGGACAAACAGAGTGAGATGAGGTCGTCCCGCTCACTTGGAGATCTGAAGGGCTCTCTGCTCAAGGGCTCAGAGAGAGTCCGCAAACACTCCACAGGTGAGTCAGCAGCACACACACACACACACACACACACACACACACACACACACACACACACACACACACACTCACATACATGCCATTCCTCACTCCGCCCTACCATGCACTACTCCCACTCAAATCAAAACGCCATTACACCTCTATCAAAAAGTCATTACACTCCAATTCTATCGCTCCATTTGCTCACATCCGCCTGGGCAGGGTGGAGGAGTGAAGAGAGAGAGAGAGAGGGAGAGATAGAGAGGGGGGAGAGAGAGAGAGAAGGGGAGGGAGAGATAGAGAGGGAGGGGAGAGAGAGAGAAGGGGAGAGAGGGAGGGAGAGAGAGGGGGGGAGAGAGAGAGAAGGGGAGAGGGAGGGGGAGAGAGAGAGGGAGAGAGAGGGGGGGGGTGAAGAGAGAGAGTAGTGACAGGGAGGACAAAAATAACAGTGAGGGAGAGTGAACAGAGAGTTACAGCCCAGGTCTGCTGACGTCAAGGCCTTTTGTCCAGGTGTGAAATCACCTGCAGGTCCTCAAGGGCAGCTTGTCAGTGTTAATGTACAGCACACTGATGCCAAACGCAGTTAGGAATATTAATAACGACACGCTTTATCTCACTGAGCGCATAGGAATGCAAATGGGGGATGTCTGACACGTGTGACAGATATGATACAGACAGGACAAGCAAGGACAAGTACCTACTCTAAAACCAAGTGCTTCTACTAATCTGGAAATACTAGTGTTGGATTCAAAGGCTAGAACTGCTGCAATTATTTTTCTATTAAAATCTATCTGATTATGATTTCGTTGGGGCTGTGTGGTAAAGTAGGAAGCTGTTATCAGTCTGGGCTGAGGCTGAGAGGGATCTGCTCATTGACATGCTATGCACAGTCAGATAAAGCCTCACATTTCAATAGTGTTTTCCTCCGCTTGTTCTGTAACAAAGCGTGAAGGTCTATTGTGTTGTGTGAAATATCAGCCTTCCCACTGACACGTCTAAATCTTTTCAGTTCTGTGAGATGCGGTCATTTCTGAAAGGTCAATGTTTCACTCCACACACACACACACACACATGGTCACACACTCTTCTTGTGACTTTATTATTATTATTTTTTTAAACTAAACATTGTAATCAGTGTGAATATCGCTGTTCCACCTCCACATTGTATTTTAATGTGTCCCAGTGTGCATAGAGAGGAGAGCGATAGAGAGGGGGTGGGTGTGGGGGAGAGAGGGAGACAGTCACAGTGGATGGTTGAGTGGAGATATGATGTGGGCCTGATTGCATTATCATCACTCAGCTGAGCAGAGAGAGAGAAGGTAAGAGAGGCAGGTAGGGAAAGAAAGAGAGAGGCGGAGAGAGAGGGATCTTATATATTTCTCTCCATTCCCCTTCTGTATGGCTCTGTGACTCTTGAGGTCCGAGGTGGCACCATGCTGTTGTCAATGATTTATGTTTGGAATGTCACCATTTAGTTGTTTTTACCGTGAATAACAGTGTGTCATGGTTCTTTCTCTCTGTCCCCCTTTTTTATCACTACCTATCACTCTCTCCCTCCCTTTCCCTCTCTTTCTCTATTCGATCTATCTATACTCTCTTTTCTCCTTACCTCTTCCTGTTGTTCAACCCCCTTCTCTCTCTCTCTCACTCTCATCCTTTCCTTTTCTCCATTCCTCTTTCTCCACTTGTCTCCTTCCCCTATTCTGATCTTGCTTCACTCTCCTTCCTCTTATCTCCACTCTCTCCACCTTCCTTCTCCCCCCCCCCCCGCCCCCCCCCCCCAGGTTCTCTGCACACAGGTCGTACGTCTCCCCCCCCAGGTAGTGTTCCAGAGGAGCAGCAGCAGATTGCACGCCAGGGCTCCTACACCAGCATCCACAGTGAGGGGGAGTTCATACCTGAGATCCTAGACCAGAACGTAAGGCCCTGAGCTCTGCTCTCTCTCTCTCTCTCTCACACACACGCGCGCACACACACACACACACACACACACACACACACACACACACACACACACACACACACACACACACACACACACACACACACACACACACTCTCTCTCTTTATTACCCTCTCTCACCATCTCACATTCTGTCATCCTCTCTCCTACAATCTCTCTTGTTCCATACATCAGATGCTGGAGCCCTTTGTGAGTGCAGACAACTCACTGTCCAGCAGCTGCCAATCAATAGACCAAGCACTGGACAGGTGAGTCATGAGTTTGTGATATAACTGGTTTGTGTGTGTGTGTGTGTGTGTGTGTGCTCACTGTGCTATTCGATTTTGTTTTAAGGGAGTGTCTGTATGGGTGTTCACATTTAGGTCTATTGTGTTGATTAGCCTGTGCTTACACACACACCAAAGTGTATAAACAGAGACAAAGCCCAGTGTAGCTGCCTGCTGCCTCTGAGGAAATGGAATCAGGTCACTTCTAGGCCAACCAGGTAGGCCTCACTGTTACCATGGCGACATAGCCCTTATCTGGATGCCCGGATTCCATCATTATCATAGCTCCGAGAGAAAGAGAGAGAGAGCAAAGGACAAGGGGAGAGGGACCGAGGGCCCCAATTTCCATGTGCAAAAATTGGGGCAAAGTCAGCCATCTTTACCTTAATATTTCTAATAGACACAATGAGAAATAACTCAATGGCGGTTTTGAATACTGCATCTAGCGTTTACATGATTACATGAAAACTCTGATTGAGTAATTACAGTTTTTCCCAAACCATTGTTAAAATTAAGTTACAATAAACTGTTTGTATTCCGAGTTGTATGGTATTTTTTGCTCTGCTCAGCGCTATTTGCTGAATCAAATAAGGGCCCTGAGTGAGTGGGAGAGGGCCTGTCAGAAAGCATGCTTATAGAAACAGGTAGAGTCAGAAGGTGAGTGCTGGAGAGAGAATAACATAGCGAGAGAGAAAGAAAGTGAGAGAAGAGAGAGAGAGAAAGTGAGAGAAGAGAGAGAAAGTGAGAGAAGAGAAAGAGAGGTGGAAACAACGCTACCTGCACAAGCCTTATCTGAGCTCTGGACCCAAGAACAATGGCAGGAAACGAGTGCATGGAACTTTTCCCTGTGAGCGGGCATGCGTAGCCCTTATCCTGGGTCTCGTGCCCCACGCCGTCCTGCGGTCAACAGACACGTCACTCTCCCGGGGGGTCAAGGGTCAGGGCTAGCCACAGACAATCATAGAGAGGGGAGGGGAGGGGAGGGGCGGCAGGGCGACAGTAACACACACAGCTTTAGATGATGGAGTGTCTTGATGGCAATAGAGGTGAACCACTAGAGGCACTGACTCAGTGACTCACTGTTATCAGTGTTTGTTTAGTTTGCCTGACAGACGCCTAAATCCAGCTAGACCTCTCATAAGTGACTTTGTCAGGAGATTGATCATCTATATTCCTAGATGTCAAAGCCGTACTAGTTTGGTACACTGCTGTCAATCCACTGTAACTGTAAGTCTCCTGTGGTCTCGCTCACTAACAACAACAATGACACAGTCATGGATGTCAGTCTTTTAACATGCCTGAACACGCTGAAGGTGATACCGTGTTCTGTACCTTAACAATGAAGGAAATAAAACATCATTTCTATATCAAGGTATCTTTGGGGCATCTGGTACAGCATCAGGCTGACTGGTACAGGAGCTCAGGCAAGACTCTCAGGGTGAAGACAAGGGAATTACAGACTAAAATAGCCAAGTCATTTGTCATCTTTTTTCTCTCTCTCTCTTGTCATTTCAGCCCTCCTTTCTCCCAGAACAACCGGGACAACAATTACCTGAACCTCAACTATGAATACAAAGGTAAGAGATGAGAAACCTGCTGCATTTTTCTTTTGTATCACCATTGTGGTGAAATGTTGTTAATTACATTTCTTTTGTATCACCATTGTGGTGAAATGTTGTTAATTACATTTCTTTTGTATCACCATTGTGGTGAAATGTTGTTAATTACCTTTCTTTTCTTCATATGAGCATTTGAAGCATGTGAGACGACTCTCAATAGCCCTTTGTTGATTAGTTGCCAATATAACTTCACAATGAGAAACCTCAATGACCAGAGGATTTGAATCTGAACTCCCATCTTGATGTATCAGAGAGAATAATATTAGTGTGATTAGAGTATTTGTGAACTATAAAGCAGTCTAGACTAGAGAGGGTAATAGACAGGGGGGGCTGGTAGAGGCAGAAATCGGACAGCGGGCTCATTGTAATGCATGGAATGGAATGAGGAATGGTGTGTTTGATAATAAGCCCGTCTTCTGATTTCTACCTCCACTAGCCTCCCCTTGTAATAGAGTATAACAGAGTGGGAGTAAAGGTGATAATGAATGGTGTTGAATAGTGTTTGAGTGTTAAAGAGAGTCATTCTGGTCTCTGGCTTGAGGAGTTCTCTAGTGATGAAACAGAGGAGGAGGACATAATTATGTGGTGGAACTAAACATCTACCCTCAGCCTTACTCCTGTCTACATTACCCTTAGTCTCCCCCCATCTTTCTCTCTCTCCTCTGCCTACCTCTGTCCTCTCCCCTCTGACTCCCCCTGTGTCCCTCCATGTTCCCCCTCATCCTCCGAGCCTCCCTCTGTCCCTGTGTGTTGTTCTTCCTCTTGAACACAGATCAAATAGAACAGGCTCTCAGATAATGAGATAATAATCCCCCTGAACAGAGGGGAGCCGTTCTGGGAGGAGGAGGATGCACAGCTCTCCCAATCTGTTCAGAAGAGACTGCTCTCCCTCTCTCATTCTCCACTTTCAATATGTCTCTCTGTCTGCATTTCTTTCTTTATACTATTACCCTCACTCTCTGGGACATACGGTGCACTGCACCCAGTATGGGTGCACTCACACACTAATTCAGAATCAGTACACACACACACACACACACACACACACACACACACACACACACAGCATTCACAGAATATTCTTGTTGCACACACACACCAATCAGTCCCATCACACAGACACACACTGACAGGCACACACACACACACACACACACACACACACACACACACACACACACACACACACACACACACACACACACACACACACTCCTCCCTGATCTAAAGCTGTGTGGCCCTTCCTGCTGAGGGCTACATTATTTGTTTACCATTCCCTGTGAGTAGATTTTTCCTCTCCATCCTCCGCTGCCAAACACAGAAAATAACACTGTCTCCCCGGGATACGGCCACAAAAACAGAGCGAGGGGAGGCAGTCATCTGACTAAACAGCTGCTTTCAATTGCATATGGCTCCACAGCTCTGGTCTCTGTGTGTGCAGGGAGTCAGCAAGCGCCTGTGCCAGTGCTGCTCCCCCACCTGCCTTCAGTTACTGCTCTGCTGAGTCCACGGCTAAGGCTAACGCTAGCAGGAATCAGCCTCAGCTCAGTGTGGGGATCTTAGCTGCACTGATTGAATGCTTAAGGAGTCATTCCTTCCTCAAAGTAATCACTGATCCAACATGGCTGGATGAATGAATGTAATGGAATGGAATATTGAACTCTTGCCTGCTTCTATCACACACTGTTAGATCAGGGATTACTCAGAGAGGGAGGCAAGAAGGGAGCGTCTTCTCAGTATTCAAGACCTTACACTGGTGTATTCTAGAAGTCATTATAATAAAGTAGACATGGACTGTACAGTGTTTGCATCATTTCAATTTCAATTTAAAGCATCAATTTAAGTTCTATGCATTACATGCATGTTATTCATTATGATGTTATAGAGTCAGTTTTGGTCTTTGTTGTAGTTGTTGGTCTTGATTAGAAAGCCATTGTAGTACCAGCTCTGACAGCTCTGTCTCACTGCTCCCCCTGCAGGTAGACACGGGAAAGGAGGGACTTTCCCTCGCCAGTTCCACTTGTCCAATCGCAGCAAGGACTATGGTGACGGTAAGAGGCCTGAACAATGCATGCACTATCAAGCAGATGAAGCAAGATAAGTTACCATGATTCTGTTGTGTACACAGAAGCACCACTCCCATATGAGAGAGAAAGGTTTGTTTACAATGTATGCTTGATTTCACTTTTCAACCAGTAGCACAACGGTTTGGTGACTTCTGCTAAAACGATATACTTTTATCTACCCTACTATTATTATGGTTGATTCTACTGTTAATAGCAGTTATGATTTTACACATGTGCTATACCTTTTAGAGTAGTTTATAAGTCCTGGCTAGCTCTCCTAGGCAGCTGTTGGTAGTTGCTTACTCAGAACCTAACCTTGGCTAGCAGTGATTTACGTTTCCCCTGTGTGGCACTCTGACTTGTATAAAAACACAGTGCTGCGCTGCTTCCTGTCTGAGGGGAAGGCCGAGAGGGGAAGTGGAGCGGAATGGAGTGAGAGAGGCACTCTACTCTTGCTGGCCCATAGCCTTGGCCAAGGGCTCTCTCATTGTACAAGTGTGTGTGTTCTTGTAAGTGTGTGGTTTAGGAGGTGAAGTGGGCCCTAAATAGTTTGTTTTAACAGTAATCAACCATAAAGCACATTAGCTTACGTGGTGGTGCAAATAGTGCATTCCATTTCATGTGTTTTTGTGCATGAAAATAAATGGATGTGTGTGTGTGCCTTTAGGTCGTCGGACCTTCCCACGGAGCTTCATGCCTCAGGAGAACCTGTTCCAGCTGGTTCCGTCCAGTCGCACGCGCAGCTACAATGGAGACAACACGCTGCAGTACAGTGACCTGCGCACACTGGGCCGCGCCACCGACAAGAGCTGCCCGCGCAGCGCCCCTAAGTGTGAGTGCCACCCCCCGCTAAAGACCACCCATGTTCAGGAAAGAATAGTAACAAATGGTTTATTACTGCAATGCCATTCTGGTCGATGGGATTGAGAATATCCAGTGTGCTGTTGGGAGAACAAAATAAGACCCACTGGAGAGAATAGGCGAAGAATCTATGTTCACTGCCTCCTACTGTTGATAAGGTACCCCAGCATGCCAGTGTTTAGTATGTTCCAGTCACAGTGACCTAGTAAGCCTTCTCACTGTCTCACTAATCACATCCATGCCCAGTGAGGAGTGGAGGGTGGCGTCGGCTGGGAATTGAGTTAGGATGAGACATGCATAGCTCAGCTGTCTGGCTGTGGTTTGTCTACCAACCGCCCCGTGTCTCTCTCCCACATACACATACACACACGTACACACACGTACACACGTACACAGACACGCACACACACACACACACACACACACACACACACACACACACACACACACGACTGGTAATTAATTCCAATCAAACTCGTCCAACAGTGCTTCCAGGAATGCCCTAATATAGAGATGGTAGAGTGAGAGAGTTTGTACTCTACGGAGCTTTATGTTGAGTTGAACATTGGTGGTTTTGACTCCTTGTCAACTGTCTCTATTCTGAATGGTCCTGTAAATGTTAACACAGTGTTTTAAGTTGAAAAGTGTGGACTGGAATGTGGTTTGACTCTCTGTTGCTTGGGTTTTCCCCTGTTAATAGTTTAATCTGAAAGGGGTCTGTCTGGTGGGGATTAAATAGGACCTGTGGTAGTTTAGACGTCTGGTCTTGGTGAAGTTTGTGAGTGAGTCGGGTCTCGTGGTGGGTTTTGACGTCTCTTCTAGTAGAGGTGTTTGTTTAAGTCAGGATATCACAGTGGTTTTAAGTGTATAGTGTGGGTTCAGTAAAAAAGTCAGTTAAAGCCTCATGATGTTTTTTGACGTGTGGTGTTTTCTCCCCGTAGCCCCGCGGGCACCGGTTAACTGGCGGCAGGGGAAGCTCCTGGGGCGTGGAGCGTTTGGGGAGGTCTACCTGTGCTATGACGCCGACACGGGCCGCGAGTTGGCCGCCAAACAGGTGCCCTTTGACCCTGACTGTAAGGAGACAAGCAAGGTAAGTGAAAGGGATGAGAGAGGTGATTAATGTTTTGAAGAAGTTTTGAGAATTAGCAACAAAGTTATGACAACAACAACGACAATGATACAAAGTTATTGCAGTTCAGGTCGGTTTGCCCTGATGGGGGGTTGTGGTTAGGGTTGCGGCATAGTAGTTGTGGGTCAGGTTGGGTGAGGGTTGTACCTGAGCAGGACTCTTACTCTTCCTTACTCCTTTTAATTCTCTCTCTCTCCCTCCCTCCTCTGTAGGAGGTGAATGCTCTGGAGTGTGAGATCCAGCTGCTGAAGAACCTTCATCATGAGCGGATCGTACAGTACTACGGCTGCCAGCGCGACCTGGAGCTGAGGAAACTCACCATCTTTGTGGAGTTTATGCCTGGGGTATGTGTGGAGTGACTTATCTACTTTTGTGTCGACTTGATATTATGTAGCACACAACCTTTCCATATAATCTTATCAGTCTTTATTGTGCTAATGTTTTCCTTATGTAGGTTGTAAAATATGTCAAAACCTTTTGTACTTGACAAGTGTATAAAGTGTATTAGTATATCATCCTATGATGGTCCATGCTTCACTGAGTTGCCATGCCAAGATCAGCAGACTTTAATTCACTTTTATGCCTAAATGATTACATTTATCATCTGAACATTGACTGAAATGTAATAAAAGGCCTTTCCTTTTTGATCACATGTATAGAACCTTTTCCTTCTAACAAGCCTAGCATTACAGCGTTATACAGACATTTAATAAGCGAAAATAAGTCAACTCAGTACACGCCCCAGATGCTAAAAACAATGCAGAAAGTCACCAGCCCTGAAAAACATGTCCACAGTCATCCTTGTCGACAGAATGGCACAATTTATGAGGTCATTTTCTTCGTAAATGAGTGTCTTAACAAGCTGCAGTTGCCGAGGGCCCGTATCCTCTGGCCTGTTTTTAATATTCCTCGGGCTGTTTTTGAGACCGTGTTGAGTGTCTTAGTCACACATTGTCTGGAAATTGGAAATGTTTATATTTCGCTGAGGTTTGCTGGCAGAGGGGAGTGGTGGTGGTCAGGGTCCCTGGCCAAGTCTGTGTTCCAGTGTGTGGCTGAGGCCAGGCCCTGGCTCCACCGCTGGGGCCAGTCGATAAGGCCACAGGGCCTGGAGGTGTGCCCAGGGGGGGCCACACTGAGAGTCAGCCAGTAATTGAGCTCTTCTTACCGAAAGTATTAAAGTGTGAGGAGAGAAGTGGGACAGGGAAGGGGCCCTCTTTTGTTTTCACGGCAAGGGCCCAAGTGTGCGTCACAGGTGTTACTGGATCAGGTCTTTGCGGAGGCCTAGTTTCCTTGCGAGGAGGTGAAAACAGGAAACGAAGGGAAATGCAGCCTGTTGAAGGTGTTTGGAGTTGAAAATGGAAGAAACACTGCAGGCGCATTGAGGGTATTTTTAAGTATTCTGTTTTGAAATTTAAAACTGTACTAAAACCGAAAAACATCCTCTTGAAGCATAAACGTCCCTAATGTAAAACAGAACACTTTTCCTGAAAAACAGACAAACATCCATTGGTGCAAAGTTTTCTTTACGACCACAGGTGTTTCACGTATATTGTTCTCTATAATGATTGTCTTATTTATTCTACAATTCACCATTAGTAGAGGTTCATGGTAGGTCTCTTGTGGTGGAGCACATGCTCCATGACTTGTCTGACGTGTGGGTTTCTATTCTCTCTGTCCCAGGGCTCCATAAAGGACCAGCTGAAGGCCTATGGAGCTCTGACGGAGAAGGTGACACGCAGGTATACCAGACAGATCCTCCAAGGGGTCTTCTACCTGCACAGCAACATGATTGTCCACAGAGACATCAAAGGTAACTCAACCACCAGTCAAACTATACACCTGAAATTAAAGTGATTTTCCTTCATAGCTCCAAAGTGTGATCTGTATTTGGGCTTTAACCGATATTTATATTTATATTTATTATTTAAATAATATTATTATTTTTAATTATTTTTATCCTATTATGTTATGTCTAGTTTTATTACATTGTGTAATGTTAATCTGCACAGAAATGGCCAAAGAGAGATGGAATCAGACACCAGGTCAGATACTGGTAATCAAACAGAACCTTCAGTAAACTTGTATCATCATTTACATTTACATGCACTTACATTGGGTTTCCATGTCAGTAAATCACTCCAGTGCCCTGTAGCCTTGTATGTTTTCTGGCAGCTTGGCGCATAGTAGATTTGATACTGTATTATGACCAAATCAAATGTATACTGTAGACATTGCAATGTATTGTTTTGAAGGGTATCTCCTTAGAGCAAGAGTGAAGGGTATGTGTCATTTAGACAACAGCATGCCATGGGTTCAGGTTTGCCATGTCAAACCACTCCAACATCAATATAATCACCTCATTGCCTTTAGTTGGCTTGTTTTCCACAGGAGGAGGGATCTGATTGTGTATCTAATTGCTCACTCTGTTTTTTGTTTTATTCTATTTTGTTATTACAACTCACATTTAGAGACTACCATGTATTCATTTGTTTGGCATTCAGAGAAAGGTTACCTCATTTAGTTGTTCATGTCTAAGAAAGTGGCTGGAAAATGAGATGCTATTCTAAGCTCAAAATTTCCTCTACAATATTATTACTAGCTTGTTTGAACTCCTATTGAAATGTACAGCACTAAAATTATTCAACACTGGATGAAATGGCTTTGGTTTGGCTGCCCATAACATCAGACGACACTCTGCCTGGCCACAGACAGCGAGAGGGAAATGTACTGTCTGGAGGGGAAACGACCCTGATGATAGAAGACTTCTCAGACCACAGTCTCTCTGTGTGATTTTCCACTTAGAAAGGCCTTTTTTCTGTAATGTATAGTGCTAGAAACATCCCACAACACAACACAACGTCTGTACACACTAAGCCTCCTGTCCACAAATAGTATTTGGACAGTCTTAGAGTTGGTTCCATGACGTCAAACTGCCTGCTCTCCGTGTATATGATAGGAGATGAATGAGATTCCACGAGGAGCCAAAACAAATCCAAAATACAGTTAATGTGATTTATAGGAGAGGATGAGTGGCTCTCATGTTCCCACAACAAATGGAGGGGCTTCTCTCCACTGGAAACAGGAGGGGGAAGTGAGAAAGAAGGAGTTCCTTTACTCCCGGTCCAGACTTTCTCTCTCTCTCTCTCTCTCTCTCTCTCTCTCTCTCTCTCTCTCTCTCTCTCTCTCTTGCTTGCTAGCTCGCTTGCTGTCTCTCTCCAGAGTGAGTGGCTGGTGTGCATTAGTCACTGCTTAAACAACCATAGAACCCGGAGACAAGAGTTAAACCCGACTATGCTACTCTTACGGAAAAACACTGGGAATGGAGGGGAGGGGATGGGGACATTTCTATCATAACAGTGTCCACTTTTGTTCCATATGACATATAATGGTCAAGTGTTTGTTTATTTGAGAAATAGATATTCAGAGCTAGAATGCTGTCAGTGTAACAGGTGGAAAAGTTAGCATGGTACTTGTACTGTATGGTCCACGTGCTGGAGACATTTATAATGTTTTCATTGTCCCTCATGCTTTCAGGAACTCACATCCCTTTTGTTCTGCAGGTGCTAACATACTGAGGGACTCCTCTGGGAATGTGAAGCTGGGAGACTTTGGGGCCAGCAAACGTATCCAGACCATCTGCATGTCCGGCACAGGGATCAAGTCTGTCACTGGCACCCCCTACTGGATGAGCCCAGAGGTCATCAATGGAGAAGGATATGGACGGAAAGCTGATGTTTGGTAAGAATATAGGTTTTAGGCAGGGGAGGCTGGTGGAGGCAAAAATGGGAAGACGGGCTCATTGTAATGCATGGAATGAAATGAGGAATGGTATCAAACACATAAATGTGAAATAGCAAGAATGCCAGTGTGTATGAGTTTTTTCCTTTTCTAAGAATCTACCACATGCCACTAACATACTCATTTTCAAATACAATTTTTCTGTCAAATTCAATTTGTCTTTGTGTTGTCTTTTGTCTATTAGGAGTGTTGCTTGTACTGTAGTTGAAATGCTGACCCAGAAACCCCCGTGGGCTGAATATGAGGCCATGGCGGCCATCTTTAAGATCGCCACACAGCCCACCAAGCCGAATCTTCCTGAGAGCGTGTCTGAAGCAGGCAGGGACTTCCTGCGGCAGGTGTTTGTGGAGGAGAAGTGGCGCCCCACAGCTGAGAGCCTCCTTAGCCACCCCTTCGTCAAGGGCTGCTTCTGAGACCACTAGGACCACTCTGCCACCAAGGCCTCCACGGCCCCAGTGCCTCCCCTCCACTCCAGGCCTGGCCCCAGGGCTAATCACACTCACTCCAGGCCTCCAGGGCCCAATACCACTCCACCCTACCCCATCGACAATCAACAGCCTTGCTAGGCCATGAGCCCCAGCCTCCCTCACCAGCCAACTCACCCAGTCCAGAGCTGTCATTAGGGGAGTCTAGACTGGCCACTCACAGACCTCCATGCTCTGCTCTCCCAAGCATCACATTTAATGTGTGTTCCTCAATGGAGGGATAACAAACACTTAGCAAGAGTGAGGTTGTTGCTCTATTCCTTGGAGGAGAAGCGACCAAGTGCCAGCAGAAAGACTAGAGAGGAAGAGCGTTGGTGCTAGACAGAGTGTCTGGCAGTGTGGTCCAGGTCTCCCTCCTCTTACACTCCTCTACTGCCACAGAGTGAAGTGTCAAGGAGTGGTTTGACACTTGCCTCCTATTTCTGCTGTTCGTTGAGTTAAAGTTGATCACAATTGTCAGTACTGTAAGTTACTCATTTGAGGCCCTTGTTATCTACGAGTAATATTCTAAAGGTGATCGTAAACTATTTTTATATGACAGAGACCAACACATGCAAAGTCACTCTAACCGTGGAGGTCCGTATTTTAACCTGAAATATGTCAATGTAGTTTTGTCTGAATTGCCAACGCCTTACAATGAGATATTGTAAAAGTTTTTGTATGTTTTAAGATTAAAATCCAGAGAGGCTTGCCCTACTCCTACATACATCGTGTAGCACTCTCACCCCCCATTTGGAAGGAGCCCATAACTGTAAACCATAGCACTTTTGTATCATACATTTAATGGGTGCCACCATGCAGGATAATCAAATGAAAAAAAAGAAGATATTTTTTATATTTGACATTTTTACAATTTCATAATGAGAGAATGTGGTGTATTCTAATGTTTGGAGAAAAATACCAAACTTTTGTATTGTAGTGAAAGGTTTGTTCATGTGTATAAGCAATACTACAATGCAGACAGGGAGGGCTAGTCTGTTCAGATCCTTACTTGTGCCATGTCTAGTTTTATTACAGGGTGTAATGTTAATCTGCACAGAAATGGCCAAAGAGAGATGGAATCAGACACCAGGTCAGATACTGGTAATCAAACAGAACCTTCAGTAAACTTGTATCATCATTTACATTTACATGCACTTACATTGGGTTTCCATGTCAGTAAATCACTCCAGTGCCCTCAAGCCTTGTATGTTTTCTGGCAGCTTGGCGCATAGTAGATTTGATACTGTATTATGACCAAATCAAATGTATACTGTAGACATTGCAATGTATTGTTTTGAAGGGTATCTCCTTAGAGCAAGATTGAAGGGTATGTGTCATTTAGACAACAGCATTCCATGGGTTCAAGTATGCCATATCAAACCACTCCAACATCAATATAATCACCTCATTGCCTTGAGTTGGCTTGTTTTCCACAGGAGGAGGGATCTGATTGTGTATCTAACTGCTCACTCTGTTTCTATCTGGGACAAGGAGGCAGAACAAAATCTAAAGTGCTGGATTTGAAAAAGGGGGTAAAAATAAGCTTCGTCAGTGCTGATGAGCTACAAAACACTGGCACTAAGGAAAGTAATGAACAAACGTTTAGATAATTCACCCTGGTCAGTGCCTTATCTGATTAAGCTTTTCAGCGAACAAAAACGTTCACCGGTATGTGGAAAGCCTCAAAATAGGGGTGAATTGTGCATTCCAATGTATCCCCAAAATAATGGGGTTAATGCTGTGTAGTGGAGAGCACATGGGCTTTGCTAAAGTTCTCCTTTTATATAAAAAAAGATTGTAATGTAAATACATATTGTACTGCACTTTTATATGAAATTACATTTCATTATATACAAATTCTGTTTAGATAACCATGATATAGAGATTGTACGTTGATCCACCTGGATTGTCGTATCTTTGAGGACTGAGGAGCAGTAAGTGGTTGTTACTGGATGGGATTTCGATTGGGGCATAGAACAGAATTCTTTTTGCCTTGATGACAAAGCCTGAGAAACATCAAACATGTATCCTGTAATTGATATTTTGTACATTTAAGTTAATAAATCAAATGTTTAAGACCACAGTGTCTCTGTTTTAGTTATGTCATGTCAACTTAATTGATGGTCAATTACAAAGTAATTGGAGTTCACTGTGTAAAACTGATTTTCATCTCAGGATTTGCTATTTCTCTCCTTTATTGCACCCTCTCCACAAATAGTGATCTATGTTTACATGACTAGGGAGTTGTACTTCCTATCAATCCTATACCAAAAGCACGCACAAGTTGATCCAAATAATATAACTGTACTAGATGCCTTATGGAATCATAACCAGGATTCCGTTCTCTTCACCTCTTCATTAGCCCATATTCAAATTTGTACAGCATTTGTTGTTCCATTTTAAGTTACTTATGTTCCACTCAGTTTTATGAGGCAACAGACTACTTGAATATGTTCAACACAAGTAAAACACTCGAGGTGCCTAACTGGGACTACTGCCCAAGAAATGTTAATTACAGTATCACTTTGCCCGTGTTACAAAAGACACCGTTTTGTAACAGCTCAGATACACCGCTTGCCAGAGAAGTGAGCCAGGCTCGGCCAGCGTGCTGGTTGTGTAAATTAGCAGGCAGCAGCGGCTACATAACAAAACTGCACTGGGAGAGAAGCGGCACGGTGATCGATAGCCGGCTGGACACATATTTTTATTTATGTGCTTTATTTTAGAACGATAGGCATACTATTTAGATATGTCTACGTCACGCACAATCATATGTTTACTAAGAAACTACTTACGGCTCCACGACAATGAGGTAAATGTAAATTATGTGTGCAATGGGTTAGTCGAGCAACAAGGGATGGGATAGAAATGGGATCCTTGGGACGACCCTATACACTCCTATTTGTTTTCAGTTTGAGCTTTAGTGATAACCTGTGCAGCAGTTCTCAAGACTTAATAGTCTCCAATGTATCACTTATTTTAGAAATGTAAAATTATATTCCCTTAACATTCAAATAACTGTCACTTACAGAAGTGGTTACAAGTAAGCCTATTTGCTAAATGTTGAACTGCAAACCTATTAGCCGCAATGGGATGGATTCGGCGTTTTGACATTCCGGAAGTGAACCTCAAAACAAGTTTATTGACAGATTGCCAGGTAATTAACTGTGTGCTCCAGCCCTATTGAATTCTTGTCACTTTTGCACGCAGATCTTCCACTGGGCTCAGAGGAATACTAAACACATTCTCCACTCTACTGTATTGACCCCCGGCATTACCTGGGCACTGTTAACTACAACCTGCCCAAGACTGGCCCATTCCACCTGCGCTTCTTACTGGACAGTGTCAAGGACCTCAGAGCCACCCTGCTCAAGAAGGGCAGGTGAGCTGAGCTGATCTATAAGCTACCCAAGCATTCAGACTGCCATAGGTTCACAGGGTCTTGGGTATTGTGTTGTGGCAGTGCTATGTGCCTCACAGTGATTTGTCTATCACACTGAACACATAGGTGTGCTGTAATTACTGTACCGTACCAAGCTATGGAGCCAGTCCATGCACACTGCACATATTACATTGCTCATGCTACCAGAACTAGCAGCCTCTGATTGAGGTTACTGGCCTCAGCTCTCCAGGTCTGCATTATTCAGTTTTAATAACACTGGGTCAGGACACATCTGCGTCTATACAATTCATGTTCACATTAGCAGAACTATTCCCATAATTCAGTCTGGTCAGCAAGGGGGAAATGAGCAGCCACCTTCCCAGGATGCAGCTTGCCTGCATCGGTGTTAACTGCGGCCACTGTGTGTGTGCGTGCCTTTGTGACTTCAACCCCACAGTACCCTCTTGGTAAGACAGGGAAAGCCAGAGGAGGTGGTCGGTGACCTCATCAAGCAATGCTGTGGCCTTCCATGAAGAGGTTTGTGAAATAGCGCCTCTTTTTCCTTTCACCACTCTAATCTTAATATCTATCCATCACTCAATCATCTCAGTGTGTGGACTTCCCTTCGTTTTCTCATTGTTCATCTCTCCTGGACTGTAGGTGGCACCTGAGGACCAGAAGGTGGAGAAGGGATTGAGAGATGTGTGCTCCCAGATGAAGGTCAAAGTTCACACCTGCTGGGGGTCCACGCTGTACCACCAAGACAACCTCCCATTCCACCACATATCCAGGTGAGAGAGGGGCAGCTCCCAAGAGACTAGGCTGTTCAGGCTGCTTCTGCCTGGAAGTTCACTATCTTGTGCAAGTCATGCACCTTTTCAATGTGCACATTTAACAGAGAAGCACAAGGCTTCCTTAAAATATACAGCACGGTACAGATAACTGTTGAAGGCTATATTTTCTCGTTGGTGAGGCATGAGATATGCCATGTAACCCTCCTTCCTGGTCTCTGTTAGGCTGCCTGATGTGTACACCCAGTTCAGGAAGGTAGCGGAGGCCCAGGGCAGGGTGAGGCCTGTGCTCCCAACCCCGGACCAGCTGAAGCCTCTCCCTCCTGGGCTGGAGGAAGGACCCATCCCCACCCCCGAAGACCTGGAGCAAACAGGTGAGAGGCAATACACTGAATATCAGGAATGTAACAAAACTGGTTATGCTTGTTATATCAACATGCAAAAAGCACAATAATCAAACTGTAGTCACAAAACCTTTTGAATACATTGGAATTTATTACATACACATCTTCTCACATAGATCCAGAGTTGTATCCAGTAAAATCCTAATTTGATGATTAATAATTTCTCTATGTAGCTGGTAACCCTCAATAGCTACAGATTGAGCTATCTGTTATAGATCTGATGCTGTTATATCTTCCTGTTTTTGTGGCTGCAGAGCCTGCTACTCACCCTCGCACAGCCTTCACATGTAGCGGAGGAGAGAACCAGGCCCTGGGCAGGCTACAGCACTGCTTCTGGGATACTGTGAGTATATGCTCCCTAGACAAGTATACTGTCTCCTCTCAATAGTTTATCTTTCTAGCTACAGTATGTTGCAGTCACCTGTTTTATGTTAATGTTGTAATGCTGTCATTGTGTGATATGTTGGCTGATAAAAGAGTTGTTTCTTACCCATGTTATGTTAATACATTTCTTTTTATTTGTCTGCTTAGGATGCCGTTGCCATCTACAAGGAGACTCGGAATGGCCTGATCGGAGTGGAATATTGCACCAAGTTTGCGCCATGGTAAGTTTGCGCCATGGTAAGTTTGCGCCATGGTAAGTTTGCGCCATGGTAAGTTTGCGCCATGGTAAGTTTCCATGGTAAGTTTGCGCCATGGTAAGTTTGCGCCATGGTAAGTTTCCATGGTAAGTTTGCGCCATGGTAAGTTTCCATGGTAAGTGACATTTGTTTAATTGTCCCCAGCGCTTGTAGTCTTCACCTCCATTTACTGTAATTAACAATGGAATCTGAAAGTGCTGCTTTACCTTGATAACATTTCCTTTTGCTTTTGCAAGCTCTGATAAAGGGAGTTGCAATAGTGTTTTTATTTCCATGATCTCTAATAGTGTTATTCTGGTCTCCTGCAGGCTGGCAATCGGTTGCATTTCCCCCAGGTATATTTACGAACAGATAAAGAAATATGAAAGTGAGAGAACAGCCAATCAGAGCACTTACTGGTGAGTTAATGCAAATGAATATTCTATCATATGCATGACTGTTAGACACAACATTACTTAGTCTTCAACGTACATTGCAGTGATCTTGCTTGCAGGGTGGTTGATTATGGTAATTTCACTGTATTTCTGATAACTAGACTAGTGATGATTTGGTTGTGTGTTTAAATTGGGCATTAGTGACCGTTGTTTTCTATGTTTTTCTGCAGGGTGATATTTGAACTGCTCTGGAGAGATTATTACAAGTTTGTAGGTGCCAAATTTGGAGACAGACTTTTTGATATCAAAGGTAAGGTCAGGAAAAGTTGTTAAAATATTTTTAAGGTAATTAAGGTAATTGAATATTAAGGTAATTGAATATTTTAATCGATATGTTTTGTATTTATAGGTCTTCAAGAAAAGTATATTCCTTGGAAGAAGGACATGAATCTTTTCAATGCATGGAAAGGTCAGCAGACATATACATTTTTAAAAATCTGTTGTCATTACTTTTGCACTAGTATGCATGAATTGATTAACTCTAGGTACTGTAGCTCTACAACGCTGACAGCATTCAGCAGCAGCATATGTGAAAGTTGCTCCGCATGTGTGCATGTGTCGATGGAGTAATGGATGAAGGAAGGTTAAATCAAAATGTGCTAACTAATTCATCCTATATCATAGAGTGCCGCACAGGGGTGCCATTCGTGGATGCCAACATGAGCTTGCCCTGACTGGGTTCACGTCCAATAGGGGGCGCCAGAATGTAGCAAGCTTCCTCACCAAAGACCTGGGCCTGGACTGGAGGATGGGGACTGAGTGGTTTGAGTACCTCCTTGTAAGGCTCACTTAGAATTCCACTGGCGGAGATCAGTGTCATAGATTGATCATCTATATTGGACATTTTGAAATTAGTTTATCTTCATTTGCTGTTTCACATCTTAACATGTGTCTTTTTTTTTTCTTTCTTTTTTTTAGATCGACCATGACGTGAGCAGTAACTATGGCAACTGGCTCACCAGTGCTGGTATAGGAAATGACCCCTGAGAAAACAGGAAGTTCAACATGATAAAACAAGGGCTTGACTTACGACGATAATGTAAGTTTGAATCTGGCCAACAAGCATGCTAAAAACCATAGACTTGTCCCTCTTGTTCCCCCTTTTTAAAGTGAATACAAGAGATTAGATCAGCATTATCCATAATACAGAACTGGTATGTTTATATTCCATGAGATTCTTTATTATTGTAGTATAGTTTACTCTTGATAACTGACAGTGTGCACTAAACCTGAGAATGCATCAATCAGTATCCAGGGCAAATAAAAAGCGCGTAACTGAAGGGGGAAAGCTGTACTTGTTCGAGGTGCACTTATCTGTAGTATATCTGTATTAAACAATTTCCCAAAAGGTTGCTGTTAACTTGAGCTATTTTTAGATTAATTATTATGATTATGAATATGTAATAATGGTGAATGTCTCCCTTCCTCTCTCCTCAGGGAGACTATGTGAGGCAGTGGGTCCCAGAGCTGCAGGGGATCCAGGGAGGGGATGTCCACACTCCCTGGACCCTCAGCAGTACCTCCCTGTCACAGGCTAAGGTGTCCCTCAATGGACATACCCCTCCCCCATCATCAGGGCTGGAGAGTGTTTGAGGAACTTCATGTGTCTGTTCATGCTTTCTTTTGAGTACTTGAATTTTGAGAGATCTATTTTTATATCTGAGCTCTGAGTACACATGAAGCGGGAGGACACAAATTGCATAGCTTTAGGATACGTTTCAAACTGTTCACTAATAACTGAAGTTCTATGACCTGGAAGTTATTGTTCAGAGAGGTTTTTGCCCCCACAAGTTCATTTAGAATTTAAGCAGGTGCTGAGTGCTGTTGTGTGGATGGAGTAAGGGGGCTGTATAGTGATGTAGATGTGTGTGAATAAAAAGCTGTTCTCCAAGTAACTTTTGTCTCAAAATACTGTGCAATATGTGAATGTTTTATAATGCAATTTCTTTTAATTTCATTTGATCTTTTTATACCTGTGTAATAGCAGGAATGGGATATTATTAATATGTTACACAAAACTCCATCTTTTTACAGTATGACTTTTTATGATTTAATGGTTCAAAATAAACAGGTTCTCACAGTTTCACTCATATTCAAAGAAGAAGGAAGTGGAAATCCCCTTTGTTGCTGCTGCCAGTACATGTTTACTAGAAAAGGGAAGAGAATCAATTCCACTATAGCACACGTCTGTATAAAGTACTTTTCATGGATTTGTATGGATTTAAAATAAAAAATAAAAAAAACTGGTGTAGATGAATAACTAATCTAGTTTGAGCTCATTTTGACTAATGTCCCATGATGGTGAAAAGTTGTATCATGTAATTTCTCATTTATTGTCTTTGCATTAGTGGGAAGCACTTTGTGAGTGGCAGGGCAAAGGGAAATGCTTGTTGCCCTGGAAGTTACATGACATTCAGCACGTCCCTTTGCACGTCCCTGCGTAGATGCCAAATAGTGTTTTTATCATGTAAAATACAATTTTGGCCCCTCCTCTGTGTGACGCAGTCTATAGCCTCATCATTTCCTCATTTTTGTCAATTTCTTTCTCCCCATTTGAGCGCTCACATTCAGTACTCAACATGAACAACTTTTCATAACAATCCAAAGTATTAGTATTTTCCAATGCTTTGTAAAAGTTTGACTGATCTATATTGGATGGATTCAACGACCTGAAAAACTTCATAACTGATATAAAGTTAAGTGGATACGCGGTTGTGGGTGAATATGTCTGCCACTTGTGAGTCAAGTTTGGACTGGTGTAACATTCCACTGATTGCACTGAATATGAACGTGAGAAAAAAGCTGGGACTGTTTTTAAATCCGAAAAATATTGTCGCCGCGGACTGGATGTCTGTCGCAGAGATCATGGGCTTTTCATATTTAGAAATAAAAAATTATGAGGATTCTGGAAATCCCACTCTAAAAATTCTGGAGGACTGGCAATCACGATGTCCAGAAGCGAAAGTTGGGAAGTTATTATCAATTCTGGAGGAGGCCGACAGAAAAGATATTGTGGAAGATCCCGAGATTCGACATTTGATTGGTAGGTACCCTTGAAGTGATAACTGATAACTATTTAGACTGACGTCATCAAATGTAATCAATTTTAAATAAATTATTAATTTGAAGAGATTGAGATGTACACGTCAAAAAAAATGTAAAAGACTTTTTAAATATATTAAGTGTGATAATGAGTAACGTTTTATGAGATGGTGATATATGACAATAAGTTACAATGATACTTGTGTGTGCATGCACAGAGAGGGACGTCAAGAAGTACCTGATGAAGCAGAGGGAGCCCCCAGTTCAGGTACCTGTAGTGGACAGCTGTGAACCCCAGACTCAGGAGAAGTTAGGCATCACCCTGGATGATGACCCTGAAGGTCAATATTAGCCCTACTTCTACTGTACAAAACAGACACAGTATTCATCCTGTAAATGTAAAGTCCTGCACTAAACTTACAAGTATAGTAAACCATGTCAAGTCATGCAAAATTACTGGTTATCCTGCACCACCAGAATGAACCAATATGATTGAAATCTTGTTGTTGAGTTCCTGATCCTCTGTCCTGATGCAGGGGGCGTGCCTGAGTTGTTTGACGCCTTCATCTGCTACTGCCAGAGTGACTTCCACTTTGTCCATGAGATGATCCAGCAGCTGGAGCAGAGCCACCACAAGCTGAAGCTTTGTGTGTTTGACCGTGATGTTCTCCCAGGCAGCTGTGTGTGGACCATTACTAGCGAACTCATCGAGATGAGGCGAGTTGCAATGTGGGAGATGAGGCCTTGCCTCTTTTGGAGGGCAATCAATGGCAGTTTAAATTGGTCCACCTCATGTTTGCATGTTATTGCCTTTATTAATATCCTTTGGAAAATGTCTTCCCTCAGCGGTAATACAAATGAATCCATTCGCAATGCAATAATGATTTAATGCTGATTTCAACTGTTGCTACATTATAAATGGGGCCTACTACAGCAATTGCTTTTAAAACATCTATTTCTTGACGGGTTTGTTCTCATGCCGGCAAAAATCTAGATGTAAGAGGATGGTGGTGGTGATCTCTGATGACTACCTGAACAGTGATGACTGTGACTTCCAAACCAAGTTTGCTCTCAGCCTCAGCCCTGGTAAGGCTACACACCTCACTTTGATAAACTGTCTGTCACTAAGGCACTTCCCAAAAGAACACTTTACATACAAAGACAGAATCTCTACTTTGACCGATAGTAATTGTTTGATTTCAAATCCAAACTGTTAGAGCTAAAAGAAGACAAAATGCGTCCTCTTTCCAATACTTATGGAGGGCACTATACGTACACTAGAGGACTTTTTTGTTTGTAAAACACTGATGTTTCACTTTTGAAAGTGGTATTGGTGCTTCGCTTATTTGCTGATCCAGGTCTTTTACGGATACTGCATATTAATGAGGGGTTTTGTGTATAACAGTATTAAGTAGAACCACCTTTGCTCTGCAGGTGTTTTTAGATCTTGTTTAGATTTATCTCAGTAGATGTTTCCTGTAAACTTGATATTTCCTGTTGTATATGTTTTTTTATCCTTTTGCTCATCAAATCATATTAGGTAATTCAAGTCTCATACTTAATACTTCACAGGGGCTAAACGCAAACGCCTGATTCCTGTGGTGTACAAACCTATGACGAAGCCTTTCCCCAGCATCCTGCGCTTCCTGACAGTGTGTGACTATACCCGGCCCTGCACACAGTCCTGGTTCTGGGGACGGCTAGCCAAGGCACTATCCCTGCCATGATTGGATGGTCCAGTGTACAGACTCAACCAGCCCAACATCAGGAGATACAGTAACCTCTGCTCTGCTATGGTGGTGATTTGATGAATAAGACTCATAGTGTGGTAGTATTGTTTACATTTCACAGATAACGTAGTTAGTTATGTGGAACTGTTTCTGTACTGTACATATTGCTTTAAATACTGTAAGATTGGGCTGAAGGGATTTTTTCATAGCATGAGCACATACTTTCCCAGGTCAGGTACTCACATAATAAATTAGAGCTTGAAGGCTATTAGCCATTCCTGATGGAATGGGGATTGAAGACGTTCATGGATGGTATTGTGTTTGTAAACTCCTTCGCTCACATTGATTATCATCAGTTGCCTTTTCTTAGGAAACACAAAATCTGACCACGATACATCAGATAAAAAGATTGTGATGCTCAAAGTGCATAATGTAAGTGTTCTTAATGTCCTCAGTGGACATGGCTTGTGTACTTCATGCTAGTGCAAATGCCATTTTAGTGCTAATTTTGTTTCTGTTATATAGGATATGATATCTAGGTTGCATCTGTTTGCATTTATGTTTGCAGATTTACAGTTACTTAGTTGTTTGTATGTGGAACAATCTCACTGAGATGGAGTGAATTTGTGCATACAATTCATCATGTAAACCAACTTCCCACGATGTGACACCTCATCTCTACCTTCTCTTGTCAACCAGCTTTCACCTCAGATTAAGTTGTGTCTTAGAAATGTGGTTTATGGAGCGCTTAGTGGCGTAGCACACTAATGTGCTTACCACGTAATCTCAAGGTTTCTGGTTCGATTCCGACCCTCGACCTATCTTGCATGTCATCCCTTCTCTCTCTCTCTCATATCCTTCCTGTCAATCTCTACTGTCTCTGTCCCAATAAAAAAAGCAGAAATGCCCTAAAAACATATTTAAAAAAAAAAAAAAATGTGATTTGTCTCTTTGCCCTTGCAGTAAACAAAGACAAAATGACTCACCCACCATATCAGCTTAGTCTGATCTTCTTTCTTTAGAGGTGAAGCACTTAGTTTTGTTCTTTTTTGCCCTCTTTGGCCACACTGAAAATCTGAATATGTAAATATTCTACGTTTTCTAATAGCAGCAAATAAACATATCCTTGTAAACAAACAAAATGGAAAACACTGCAGGTAAGTAAAGACCAGTGTTCAACCTCTACACCAGATTTGAAAAAGCACTTTGTTTGGACGAACACAGCGCTGTTCACTGAACGTTCTGTATCATGTGATCCCATTCCTTAATCGCTACTGATTTACCATGGCTGTTTTACACTATTTTAAAGCTCAAATCTACATAGTTGACCTTGAACATTAATTTACTTTTTTACTAAACCAATGCATTTTTAGCATGTGTAGTCATGATTTATATTGTGTACTTCACAACCAATACATTAATGCAGCTACATTTACAATGTTCTAAACAATATTATAAAGGACATTCCCAACAAGTGAGAAACTGACTGTCTCTGTTACTTAACATTAATGCTCATGCATACTGTAACTGTGATGATTCACACTAGGCCCTTTTGGTCTCTCTCTTGAAAGTACTGCATGTATATTTACATAAACAAATAAGTTGCTGTCTCAGTTAAAAAAATGTTAATCCAGATGATGACTCTTGGCTGTTAGTTCTCATTATGGTTTTTATTAAAATCTCACCGTTATGCAGGATCAATTAGGCCTAAGCAAGAGCCTTGTCTTGCCCCTACAGCCCAGAACCAATTATAAGTTATCGGTTTAAAAGCTTTGTTGGCCTCCTCTCACAATAACAGTCCACCAGCTACTCCTTGTTGTCAGGCTTAAAGCAGGATGCCTTGCAAAACATCCAAGTTCAAAGTTCAAAGGCTTAAGACCCTGAGGTGCAGGAAGGACTGACATTCAATCCATTTTGACAAATGTTCTGTTTATATCATATTTTGGAATTGTACTATCTCCTACCAATATGTCTCTATGTTCCCTCCCTCTCTCATGGTAAAATAAGCAATCTTATTTTCCTCAACAATTGAATATTGGGCCAACCTAAGCAGTGCCCTAAGCAGTACACTCTGAGCACTTCTGCTGGAGCACATGTGTGTACATGTGTTTCCTTTGGACATAGTAGTCCATAGGCAAACACAAGTCTCCCTTCATTGGTCGAAATTCGCAATACCACTTTGAACCACAGTGTGACAGCAAATCCCCAAATTCCTAGTCCTTAGTTAGACAATTGAGTTAGACCTATGACCGTACTGTACACTGACCAACCACACACACACACACACACACATACACACACACACACACACACACATACATAAACACACACACACACACACACACAGAGACACACACACACACACACACACACACACACACACACACACACACACACACACAAGGCTAATGGTAGAGGATTAGGGACCTGTTATGGTGAAAGTGCAGTATAAGTAGGTAAAAATCAACGCTATACCCCACTTTCTGGCCCAAACTGTAGATCTGACAATTGGATAGACATAAGAGACAAATAGCCTAAGGCAATCTTTCCACCTTGCCCCTTTGATAGACTATGCAGAATTGTTTAAATATTCTTGCTGATACCTGTCCAATACACTCTACTGGAGTAGCTGAGGTTTGTTGGGGCTAGGAAAAGATTTAAGAATTCAGCTACCCCGGCGTAAACCGAAGAAGAAAATGAATTCATGTTATGACTGACAGACCGAAAAAATTTCATACTGTCCAATTGCATGACATAACGCTACGAACTAATATAATAGACACGCCTCATTTGCGACACTCTTAATTCACCATTGATAGTGTGGCTATTATGGATGGTAAGTTTTGTCAGAAATGGCAGAGCAAAGGATTTTTTAAGCAAGCCTTCCCTACCTTATGTACTATGCAATGCATAATAACATATATGTTTTGTAATACTGTCTCTGCAAACAACCATTAAATGTGCACTGACATTGCTGAATATTTCATATATGATTAGGTTGTGTCTCATCTGCGGATTTATTAAATGTACATGTATATAACTCAAGGGCCCTTTTGAATACTTTGAAAAAGCATCACGCCTTCCCACCTTTCTTTAAGTAGCCTAATCGAATCCATTGATTAATTACGGATCTGATTTGATGAGATTGGTGCACTTGCTTTCACCTATCCAATCGTGTTCTTGATTAGCCTACCTTCGGTAAAGGAGAAAAGAAGAATATTCATGCCGGTGTCGACACCTGTCTGTCGGTCGGTCGGTTCCCTGGTTATTTTCCACACCCAACATGGCCGCGATCTACTTCCACGTTTGCTCATTACAGAGACATGTGGAAGGCGGAGGCTGTGGCGCTAGTGGCAAACTTTGGGAATGACAGTAGGAGCTCTGCAGGATCTGAGTAAGGGGAAGTACCGTCGCTGGCCCTGCTGGAATTACTTTAAATTGTACTTCCAAAAACGGAAAACACCCCAGTCTTTGGATTCAACATTGTTTACAGATAGTTCGGCCTTAACGCAGTCTTAAGCAATGTTGGAGGACCTGAGCTCCCAACCCTGGTCCATCAACAAGGATGATTATGAGCTACAGGAGGTTATTGGTATGTAGCATGCGACAGCTTTTGGATCCATTTAATTAATGAGAGCTATGTTATCTTTGCTGTTACCTAGCTAATAATGAAAAAGCACTGAATCAATTCATGTTAGGTAGGCTAGCTATCCAGTTTTAACTTTAGTTGATACATGGATACATCAGTCAGTTCAGCCTCATCTGTGACTAGTATTATTTTTATATTTACATATACACAGCATCCAAATGTAAATATAATACTAGTCAAAGATGGGGGCTACAGTAAGTTGAACTTGGTGCTTTTGCTGACTCTGAAAAAAATAATTAGTTAGCTCGCTATCTATCACATGGAGCTAGCTAGCTTTGTCTCTTCACCCTTATGTCCAGCTATATTGAGTGGCTTCGGTGTCAATATTGTCCTATAGCTTTTAGCTGTCAAATTTCAACGTAGCTGTGAAATGTCAACTACGCTAGGGTCTAGTAAGATAGGTAGATAGCTCGCTAACTTCATTCTGTGTTAGCTAGCTAGCTGTCTAGTGTGTTTCGAAGTGGGTGGTACCACTAGTAACTAGATAGTTACACTAGTCACTACAGTACAATAGGTGGGCTATATTAGCAATCTATATAACTTGTTTGTTACCTACTACCCTACTACATAGATACAATTGTGTTATACAGTGTCTGAAGGAAGGGTCCTGATTGCTACTTGTTACTTAGGGAAAGTTTGCGAGAATCAAGCTACTTTTGCGCTGAGTTTTCAAATAGACTCGATTCGTTTTAAGAGGGTGGCTCCTCCCATCATGGAGTTAGTGTCATGATGCAGCACTCTGCCAAGAGGTCTGACCGTCCTCATGAAACGGGTCGCACTCGCCCATCATCACTACAGGGAACATTGAGCATTAAAGGTGCAGGTAGTCGCAGTTAAGCCTATAAATGTCACATTTTAGTAATATGGCCATAGAGCTGTACTATTATCACAACAGGGCTGTATATTTTGAAAAACCCATATGGTGCAGAGCACTAGGCGAGCATTATTTCAAAAACACTCAACCAAAAGCTATGTGGACAATCTGAGTTTACACTTCATGGTCCTGTTCATTCCTGGTGCACCATATTGTTTTGGGTAATGGTTGAATTAATCCGGTTATGTGGGAGGTTTTAACATGTGATTACTACTGGGCAGTTCCATGTGAAAGGAACCATGAGGACCAAAATGTTAAATTAATCGGAGCATAGCAAGTCTATATTTTTGTGAAATTAAGTCATCAGCCCTCATTAATGTTCAATTATAGACTCTGGTCAACTAATATCAACATTTATATTTAATTTTGAGGCTATGGTTGCCATGCATTTTGTGGAAATGCTTGAAGATCACCGTGTGAAGTCAAGGCCAATTGCTCCAGTATGCGTGCCCCGCTAAAGACATACCTTGGGAATATGTCTGACAATAGGACAAATGTCTCCCATCAACATGCCAACCTTACCTGACCTTACCATACCTTTGCCACAGTGGCAGAAATACATTATGAGGAGAAGTCTGGCTGGGACTGTAGCATAGGAGTAAGCTTTGTCCCTTCAACCCTGTTAGTTTGTGTAAGCCCATAAATGTGCTCCCAATTGCACAGAGCTGGTTTACTTTACCCTAGTGGCGACTGCTTTTCTCCAGAGGGAGGCTGTTTAAAGAGTCCATTCTGCAGGCTTTAAATTAACCATTTTGTGTATTTTGTAGGCCTTGTATTTACCTGAGCCTTCCACACATTTCCCCTCTCTTTCTTGGAAAGGGAAGACTCCAGAGACTCCTCAAAATAAAACTCTGCTTTCTAACATGCATAATTGGATGAAGCTACTTTTGTTAAGAAACTAGTTTGTGACATGTTATTGCGCAATGTATATGTAGTCTTGTTATCAACACATGGGCAACTCTGTTTGAGACTTCTCAAGTTAGGAGCTGAACCCACTCTCTGTGAAGTTAATTTGCCTGAGGTGGAAGCACACACACTGCTGATTAATGATCCAAAGGAAGCATATGCTTAAAAACTATACATTATTGTTATACTAGACTATATGTCCTTTAATGATCTCACCCCTGATAACCTTACTTCAATTACAATTATTTATTAATAATGAATGAATACTGAGAGATCCTGGATTGTGTCTGAGTGTGTAGCCTTTATGGCACCTAAAGGGGCCAGAACTGTCACAGAGGCTATCCCCTCTCCCCTCTCCCCTCTCCCCTCTCCCCTCTCCCCTCTCCCCTCTCCCCTCTCCCCCGGCCCCTTGTGCACAGCAGTCAAACAAGGAAACTATCCTGTCTCTGTAATGGCATCTGCTCTCTGACATAGTCCTTATGTAAACCTGCCAACCCCCATGCGGAGCTGCAACACACACACACACACACACACACCGCTGTTGGTAGAGCCAACACTTCCTTGCAGACCATGGCAGCTTTTTCAAAAGCTGAGCCCTAATTCTTAGTTGCTAAAATTTCCGTTTGAAGCCCTGCAACAGAATCAATACATTTTCCACTTTGCTGTTTCACCGGGCATCTAGTATTTGTTACGGTCACATTTTAAGATGGTGTATTTGTGAGAAGTGAGCTTTTAAGCCTCGATTGGAGACCCTGAAAGGCTCTTCCTCCTCTCTTCATCTGCTGTGGGTATTAAATGACAATCAGGTGACTCCTCTGAAACAGAGTTCGCTCAGGTTACTGTCTTGACATTTCCTTTGGAGAGATGTTGATGTCTTAAAGGGGTTCCCACCGCCATATTCATCCCATATCAATACAAAGAAGAGTGCTCAAACTACACGTGACCAACTGGAGTCTGGAGTTCCGTAAATCTAGGGACATTGCTTTTGCAATTGCTCTGAAAGTCTCTCTATCTGTTTTTAATTCTCTCTATCTGAGAAAAAGTTAATCCATACATATTGCACAGTCATATGCTGCAACGTGTAAGGAAGTGCTGGTTTAATTAAATCTCAGTAAGACAACTTTACGCATGCAAGAGCTGTTTGTATCCCAACCATGAATAAGCAACTGCCTATTTCAGTTTATGGGAGGAACAGGAAGTAAAACATTTTAATTTGCCCTGTTTTTAGATAAAGAAAATTGTCAAGGGATTTTATTCCAACTGGATTTTCACATATCACAAATCTCGGCATCCCCTTTAATGCACCTTTAATTAAGAATACTCTGTATTCATAAAATGAATACATGCATCACTGAATAAATTACAGCTCTGGGTGAATGCTTGTAAGTGTGTGTAGGCAAATAACTCCCAACTAGATTCTCTTAAAATGGACTGTGCGTGTGTTTAGGCAAAAAACTCCTTATCTTGGATCCCCGAATCTCATCTCTCGATTAACTCCTCTCTATTGGTCGACAGGATGTGTTTATCTGATAAAGATAAACCGGATGGATCCCGCCTCCTAACAGCAGAAAGCAGTGGGTGCGCCATCAGACTCTCCTTTTGAATGGATATACCCATCACATCCCTGACACTCGTTGAAATTATGTTGTGGCCAGGACCGAGAGTGCATTTGTCAGTTCAGTACGGCCTTCCAGGTTATGTGATGGGATTTGCACCAAGTAAAATATTGCCACCCTATCCAAACGGAACCTTTATATACATTGGCGATCTTTTTTTGGTCAATTGATACTTTGTAATTTGTAATTCATAATTGGTCGATTGATGCCCATTATGTTCAAATGAGGCCTGAACATTCTCTCACCCCCTGGGACATCCCCTGGGTCTCCGATGCCTCTCCCAATCCCTAAAAAAAACAACCCATGACATGTCAAGCAAGTCACATTGTGGCGTATCACTATATAGTGAACATAGGCGAAGCATAGACTGTCTTTTACATTTACAGAATGTTGTTGACAAATTAAATAGATACAATTACAAATAACAGGTGATGGTAATTACAGCACTGATATATTTTAGTCAAACCACTCCAAACGCATATTTCTCATATGGGCACTCCAAGTTAGGATACATGGATGATCCAATCTGGACATGGCTGATTTTGCGTGAAAATTGGAGTTACGTACGCGTAACTGGATTTAGGATTCCGCACTAAGTTTCTGTTCAGCAATTAAACTATTTTAACAAATATCTCCGACCTGATTACTCACAGTGGTAGCCTAATCATATTTCTACTCCTTCATGCCAGCATTGATCAGATTTAGAGTGTTAGCACAGTGTGGGCTTTATACCCTCTGATCTTGGAAAGATGCAGCAACACTCTCTGCTGTTCTCTGACTCTCAGTTAGAAAGTCGTGTGCTGAGGATGACTCTGGATTCCCAGCATGCTCAGCAGAACTATTGTTTTGGTAACTTCCCCAGGGAAAGAGGTCTTGTTATTACACTGTTCACGCCCACTCTTTCCACCTCAACGGGCATTGGATCATATTGGCCAGTGCCGGAGCCATGGGAAAAAGTACAGCTCTTTTATTCTCTCAGCTTCTACTGGATCATTCTTGCGGGTCGACCTGGACTGGAAACTTCGAACCACCAGCACTGTTATGTATCACTGGCACATGTTCTGTCCCCTGTTACAGGTCCACCCTTCTTGGTTGTTGTTTTTTTGAAAATATGACAGAAAACTCATCAAACTGTTAATGATCAAGCATTAGATTAAACACTTACCGTTAGGGTTAGCACGAACATTCTGTTCACATGTAAACTTTGGATCAGAGGCTTATGTTTGGCTGTGTAGAAGTTGACAGTCCACTCATGCTGGCCCCCTGGCTTTCATCTCCACACATATAGTGATCATCACGTCAAGGTGTGGACCATGTTGGGTATTGGGTTACTGAGAGTTGAGTGAGAGATGGGTTGGTGGAGACTGTTGCAATAGTTAGCCATGTGTGACATTTCTCATTGTACCTTGGAATAATGTGTGGAATGTGTGTGAGGCATGCGGAGGAAATGTAATAAAGGGTGTCTGACGTCAGTGTGGGGACTGGCCTGGCGAGGGCAGGAAAAGCAAACATAGCTCTATGACACGTCAAGCGGCCGTCCACAGCCCATGAAGGAGAGCATTGACACTGCCTCCGCAGAGAGGCTAGCTCCATTTATCTGCTAATTCTATGCTTAGCTGATCTGATGATTATTTTTGGGAGACCAAGTGTTTGCCTACGCTTTTAGTCAAGATCTTTTCACTAGGTAGTTTGCTCAGGGCATGTAAGGTCACATATAATATTCACACCCTCAAAGTTGGCACATTTAATGGGCAACAAGCATCTTGTTGTGTCTCATGAATACGGCAGTTCTTAAATTGAACTGTGCCAGATTCTTGTTTCATTAGAGTGCACTGCACAACCCAGCAGGTCATTTCTTGTTGTGTGTTGCCTATTGAAGGCTGCTTTTTGAGACAGAGTTTGTGTATCCTAGCAGTTTGATTGAAACAGCAGTTTATAAGTTCAGTGTTTTATATATTTTTCATTTCAAGCATTTACTCTCTACTAGGCCTACAAGTACCCCGTGGCCCGTCCCACTAAAGTTGGTGAAATGGATAAGTAGCATGAGGGTTGTGGAATCCTGGGCCCATACCACCTCAACAAAATGACCTCAATCACTCCAAGTGTTCCTTCGCTTGGTTGGAAGTTGTAGCCTAGGTGTAGCCTATGTTCTGCTCACAGTTCCTGTGTGGCTTGTATCCTCTTTCTAATGTCATTATTTTTCACAATACTATATTGATTATCCAGCCTTAGCATCGCTAAGGTTAGTTAGTCAGTTACATTTTCAGTTAATATATGATATGTATCGCCAAATGTATTGTATTGCAATGGTATGGTATTGTGACCCACATATCGGATTGTGAGGTCCTTGCCAATATCCAGCCCTAATAAACCCCCACCAGCGCAAACATGAAAGCAAAAAGAAAATGGACTAGGCCTGCATTGACTTAACTAGAATTCAGAGCCTCTCTGGTAAAAAGTAAACCTGCCCCAGTGGCTCATTCACCCATGCCTACTTGGCTGTAAGCTCATAAAACACTTATGTGCACTTTCCATGGCTGGCCTTCTCTGTTTGGTGGAAACATAACACCTGGCTCATTGTGCTCACTTGAAACATTGCTTCTTATGAGAAGGAGCATGATTTTTGTCAGATATTTCTACTACAGCCATACTTTGTGTTTTGAAAGGGAAACGTATAGGCTAGCCAAGGCCTAGTGTCCACAAACTCTCTTAATATGCCTTTCTGTATCAAAAGATATCAAGTCACTCTTAGTAACATTCTTCATCGTCGAATGAGTTGATCATCCTTAAAGCACCTTAATACAGATCCTGAACATGCATGCAATTGCTCTGCCACTGGTAAGCCTTGTAACAACTGATAATGTAATAACACCAGATAATGTCATAATATTTGCATTTATAGTGTAATAAACCCGGATAATGTAATAAACTTGTTAAATGGAAAATCTAATAACTACTACATTATCCGTTGGTTATTATGTTATCCGTAAAAACGTCTGAATGAATAATGTAATAACTTACCAAAATCATTGGACTTATGTTTTGTTTCATTCATTTTAAGTGTCAAACACACACACACACACACACACACATTTTACGTTCCTGCTGTTTGTTAACATTGGAGTGAAACAGCCTTATACTTTGGGTTATGATGGGGTAAGTTGTATTAAAATCATGAGGCATCTGTAAGTACAGTGCCTATATGTCATACATTTGTATATCCAAAAAGGCTTCATGAATTACAGATTGTGGCTTTAAAATGTATTTTTAGAATAGGGAAATGTGATTGTTTATATAACATTTTGGCTTGAATGTTGATATAATCAATTTATTATCTCAGTAGACCACATAGCCTTAGGACTATTTGCAAAATAAGCTTTTGCTCATGGGTGTGGAAAGGTGTGCTCCTGTATGCTCAATCAGGACATTTCTTGACAATATTTCTGTGTATTTAGGGGACCTCCTTAAGAGCTCCTCCATGGGTAAAACGTTCCATATAATCACTTTAAGATTCCAAAGGGAAAAAAAAAAAACTTCCTTAAACCTAATAATAATAATCAAATGCTGAAAAAGTGCTATTGATACTTTTTTTTGTGCTATTGATAAGGATAGGAGGGCTACTGTGCAGAGAGCATACTAATAAGAAATATGGGCAACGCAATGTGTGATCTTGCTGCAGCATGGAGTGTTAACTAAAGCACTCAGAAGCTCTCCAGAACCAGGGTTGTAGAATGGGTGTAGGTAGTTATACTGTTTTCAGAGCTTGCCAAGGCACTGTTAGCATGGCATGAACATTGGAATTATTGCTTACAAGTACTGTATGTTTGTACTCTTACTACTACTCTTGCTACTTAAAAGTAATACCAGAGCTGCCTCAACCTATTATGGGGCCCTAAGCAAAAAATGTCAGGGCCCGCCACCGCACCAGCATGAGACACTTAAAACGAATTAAACAAAACATTAAGACAATGGTTAGGGTTAGGTTATTACATTATTCATCCAACACGGTTTTACTCACCGGATAATGTAATTAAGTTATTACATTTTCCATTTAACAAGTTTATTACATTATCTGAAAAGTTGTTACATTATCTGGTTTTATTCCATTATAAATGCAAAAGTTATTACATTATGAAAACGTATAATATTATCCGGTGCTATTAGATTATCAGTTGTTACAAGCCTGCCAGTTGGGAAACCACCACACAATGTCAGCTGGATCCTCTTTACTGAATTTTATCTAATGTGGTAACTTAGTAACCTAATATTGAATCATTTGATTTAGCCTAGACTTCTACAATCAAAACCAGCCATCCACCAAAGGCTGGAGCAGTAGAGTGCAATACCCTCTGAATATAGAGGGCTGAGCTGTGCTGCTGATTTACAAAATGATGTATTTATTACAATATTTAAGTCTACCTTTCTCACTTCTAAACAAGGTGTGGCACAGTGGGAACAGGTTCACCTTTTAATCTTACTGATTTTAGTCGTAGGCGTTTATTCATTCAGCTGATCCTATTGGGAAAGGAAATCTCTATGAAGACCCAGCCTTATCCACATTCAAATGCACATTTATATCATACAGTGAAACACACACTGTCTCTCCCTGTGAGGGACTGAAGAGGCGTAGTATAGCAGCCCAGTGAGTTGTAGTAGTGAGCCAACAGAGCTTTATGAATCCGCCCTGCTTGATATTCAGCCTGTGTGTTGTCAGACTGCTGAGCAGATTAGATGTCGGTTTGAATATATTCAAAGCCACTCGAGCTGCTGCGTCGCTTCCTTTTGTGATGATGCTTTTGTTTTTCACCACCCAGACTGTTGGAGGGGGTGATGAAGTTCCTGTCTGCCAGAGTGTGGGAGCTGGAAGGGTTTAATTTTTCTCTGTTTATCATAATTTCTAGAGGATTCAACTCATGGTGCGCTGTCACATTTACTCACATCTGACTTTTTCTCTGAATGTTAGCCGACTTCCCCTCAAATATTTAATAACCTCTCTGTCGTCAAATTTGAAGAGAAAATAGCAGCATATTGGCATGCACGTGACGGGCATTAATTTCTGTGTAGTCGTTGTCTTCCACTGTTTTAATGGAGAGCCTCTTAATGGAGTGTCTCTGGGAAAAGTGGACTTCAGTCAGCCCGGCACCTCTGCCCTCCCATGGGTGCCTGTCCATTCACCCCTGACTACCGCTTGTTTGTTTGTGTGTGGGAATTTACACTCCAGCGTGTACGGGGCAACTGGAACCCCACGCCCCTGTATGGCCAGAGTTCTCCACCACTGCCCCTTGGCTCATTGTGTGTCGTTGTTGGGTTATATATAGCCGCTGGCTCTGACTGATGGACTGTGCTCCATAGCCTGGTTGGACGCTGTGCTGGACTTGTGGCTCTAATAGAGAAGAGGGGAAGTGTAGAACCAGTAGGCCTGATGTCCGCCATCTTTTAAGGGTACCTCACAGGGCATGACATTAACTTTCACCTGTGAGTCGCTGCACAGAACAATCCTTCTGTGGGCTGTAATATACAATCTCTGCTTTAAGCATCACACCTATTGCTGTGTCTAAATAGCATTTTTTCCCGTGCATGTTTTCTATCTCACGCTGTCGTGTCCATCAAAGTTGCTATCTCGTGCAGTCTTGTGTGCAGAGAACTTTATCAATGGTGACCATAATTGTGGCTCGCGTTAGTGCGACTGTTTGTGACAAAGTGACTGGTAAGATTGAGATTTACCCGCCAATGTCAACGTGTACTCACATTTGGCTGGTGGCGGTTATTAACCTTTTGCACTGGTACCTCATTAGGCGCTTGCACCTACACAACTGGATTGAAGTTAGCCATGATTCATAATCTCAATGACAACCTAGGAGATGCAATGCAAATTCATTCCCTGGTATTTGCACAAACATGTCATAATCTAGATGAAGACATCAGTCAGTGTTTCATTACTGTCAGTTGAGAGTATTCAAATCTTTGAAAGAACATTGATTTAGAGTGACGACTGAATCTACCAGATTGTTGGGATTGATGGCTAGGCTATATTGTTTGAGGCGGTGGCATTAACCTTTAAGGCTGCTTTGTGAAAGAAAGTGAGTTCCTTGACAGAGACCTAATCCTTGTGAATGAACATCATGGCATACTAGAACTCGGTCAAGTCTTTGGGGAGAGCTTTAGTTTTTAATTAAAAATCAGGGAACTTTCTCTCCATTTTTTAATCCACGGTACCCCGCTGAACAATGAGGACTTTGTTAATATCTGGGCGTACAGTTGAAGGCCCAGGAGGTTGATTAAAGCAGGTTGGGGAAAACGTAACCCGCCGCCCTATCACTGGAACTCATTTACTGGAGCAGACGAAAGCCCCCTGCCAAAAAGGAATGTGCTGCTGGTACTGCACAGTGTCACATATACACGTATACACCTTGTGGAAATGTGTGTGTGTGTGTGTGCATACAGTATGTTCGTGTTTTTTGCTAAACAGGAGCTTTATCCATGGGCATCTGGTTGACAGTATTCTGGGGATCTGGATTGACCTCACGCACACCCAGGCTTGTCAGGGGAGAGTGGGCATGCCCACTGCTGACAGCCTCTCTGCTCCACTCCTGCTGGCTTTATAGGCACTTATTCACAATCACATCTCAGACATTTACTACTGTATATCTAAGAAAGGGAGGGGTAGGGGTTTTAAAGACTGCTTGACATTTTAAATAAGCTAGCACTAGGCCACGAGGCAGTTTTCGTGAGACATTATTATAATGCCAGTATTGTCTTAAATAAATTAGAAAGGATTTTTTTAAGCCATATGTTGAATGCATTTTATACAAGAAACATTTCACCGATTGTCGCTATGTCATTGTTGTGTAGTGTTTATGGATGTAAACAAACCAGGCAGTAACTCATTTGAAAGTGATAACCTCACGCTAACCTAGCTCCTTGTAGTTTTCGAAAACCATGTGATTACCCCCAAATACGTCAGTCATGGTAAAATCCTCAAACTAGCGATACCTAGCTTTTGATCGACAAAACACATTTGTTTTCACATGCCCACACGTTCGTAAACAATGATTTTGGACAATGATTTTCATGTGTCAAATATGTGAAGTGTCCCTTTAAGGTTAGCCCTATTGGTGTATTTGGCATCAGCTGCATTTAACATTCTCTGATGGGGCTGAAGGCACACTAAGGGCCCACTGGGACCTAACCTCATTAGTGAGAAACACACAACCAGGGCTCAGGGCTCCAGAGCTTTGGTCATCCCTTAGGGGACTGCCTAGCTTGGCTCTGTGGTGGCATGGATCCCAGACACGGCATGGCAGAGCTAGGCACACATGTTTCATCAGGCTGGGTTTGGGAAGGTTTATTAATTATAGATGACCAGCCAATGGAAGACAGTATCAAAGAGAAATGGAACAGCTAGAGTCGGGGATGGTGAGACCTCAGGACTTGAGGCCGATCAGTGCTTCCAATCCACACTTGGATGGTAGCTTAGCCTAACCTCCCACCCCACCCCACTCCTCTGTCTGAGAGGTGGTGGGTACAAAGAGAATAGCTTGAGAGATGGGGCACATAAACAGAAGGAGGGGGAGCTTGGGGGAAGCCTCGGGGTCTGAATATTATCTAGACTCTGTGTTATGGTGTTCACTAGTGTAGTTTGGTTCCACTGTGTTATGGTGTTCACTAGTGTAGTTTGGTTCCACTGTGTTATGGTGTTCACTAGTGTAGTTTGGTTCCACTGGGACTGTCTGATGCTGAGGCAGGAATTGAGTATAGCTTAGACCTTTTTTTGTTGAAAATGCCTTTTTTTTGTGCATAAAAGCAAATTTTATCCCAACTTCCATGATAAGTTCCCCTCCTGAAATTACTAAAATGTAACTGGGACTGATGATCTGATGTTTAACCTGTGCTATTTCTTTCCTTTCCAGGGAGTGGGGCCACGGCAGTGGTCCAGGCAGCCTACTGTGTACCGCGCAAGGAGAAGGTGGCCATCAAACGTATCAACCTGGAGAAGTGCCAGACCAGCATGGATGAGCTCTTGGTGCGTGGTGCACACACACACACACACACACACACACACACACACACACACATACACACACACACACACACACAACTTAGTTTTGCCATTCTCTTTTTTAGCACTATGGTAACCACTGAGATAGGTAACATTACATGTCTGAATTATAAATAAATACTATTTGGATTACAGAGCAGACGGAGAGAACTGCTCCCTTGCAGATGGTAGAATTAGTTAAAGTTATACATGGTCACGGTTATGTATAGAGTTAGTTCCACCTCACAAATGCCCATTCCTCTATTTTGTTTAATGTTGGCTGAACCACCTCTGTCACTTCAACACTGTTCAGTTCTCTGAAAAAGGAGGGCCTGCCAGTGCCAGGAAACTATTACTCCATCTCCTGAAGGGTGCATTGTTTTATACCATTAGTAATCTTTTACTGCTGCTCTGCTCTTCATTTATAGCATCTGGACTGTATGATTTATATGATGGAGGGGAGAATGGAGGTATTATCCTGTGCTTGCCAACAGATCTACAGTACATGATCAGATCTGTTTCATTTGTGGGTATCTTTTGATCTAGGTTCACTCATACTGCCATACTGTTTATTTCTCTCACACCAAGGCAGATGGATTAATCATATCTGATTTAACCAATGCCACAACCTTGCCTTATGAACCCACCGCTTCAGTTTCAATATAGGCTTTTTTCATACCGCAATAAGAATCGCTTTTTACAGAATTTTGAACACACTTTAACAACACCTGTTCAACCCGCTTTGCCTGCTAGTTAGAAATTGCTTAACTGATCAATGAATGTTTTACTTGTAACCTTTGTTGATTTAAAGGTTTAGATGAAAATCAGCTGACACTGCAACCCTGAAGGGGTGGGGTTTAATATTCCCTAATGTACAGGATGTAGCCTGGACCTATATCTGTCAGTGTCAGCAATGTGGCCCTTAAGTATCAGCTGCTCTTTTGATCCCTAGTGACTGGTGTGAGTAGAACCCAGTGGTCAGTCAGGTTCAAGGAAATGAGCAGCCATTAGGCCAGACCAAAGGGATGATTTATAGGCCCGATCTTCAGAAGGAGAGCTCACAGACATCCACATGTCTTCTCCCGTTGGTGCCCCCGGGACAAGAGGGCTGTTAGCGTCCAAGTCAGCGATACACTGAGCGATTTGTGAGAAATAACTCTCTCATGTGTATGTGTGTGGACAGAGGGTTTGGCTGGGAATCAATGGCAGCTTTCTCACCCAGTTCTGAACTGAGGCGAACCCCCCGTCCAGCAGATGAATCGGGGGGTGGGGGGAATGTTGCACAGGGATTCTTGGAGAGAGTAGTCACATGGAAAATAGCAAGGTCAGGTTTCCTGCCTGAGGTTTTTCCCCCTTTCATGGCCTGCTGGGCACCAACTTAAATGTTGAGGAAGCGTTAAATTGAACCCAGATTGCCTCCTCAAAAGAATCGGTTTAAAGAGGATACTTTCAGAATTGGGCCTGCATTCTATACCTAAGTAGTAACAGCAAAATTCCATGAAGTACAAATGAACTAGGCTATCTCCTCTGATTCGTTCCTTTGCTATGGTATGCTTGAGTTATTCCTAGCATAGCAGGTTTGAGGGACATACTCCTGGAGTGACCTGGAGTGTAAAAAGCTAAGCATAGCATCCTCGCATTCAAATTCTAGTTTGACAAGCAACGGACCTTTTTTTCCTCTCTTTCATTCTCCGTCGCTGACAGTGCGTCTGTTGAGACCTGAGGGAAAGAGGGGGTGTTTGTGTCATGTTGAGTGAGTGATGCACTAACTGACTGGCAGTGACGTAACAAGGAACCTCTCTGTCTGCCATCACAGAGTAGAGTAATCTCCAATAAGTGACCAGCATCCCTGAGCATTGTGACATCACGCACTCGGCTGATGTGTCATGTATGCTCTGTCCGTGCCCTACTTGTAAGTCCTTGGGCACGCTAGGCATGCTGTAGGAAAATGTATTTCACCTCGGGTTTGCGAGTGTTGTGTTCACTTCAAACACATCAGGGAATATTGGCTCTGTAATATACTTGTGCCATCAGTAAAGTGTCAATATATTGAGTGTAGACCTATACATCTAAGTATTTTCTCTTGTCAGTCTTGTATTTTTGCATGTGGTGGCTGTGTGCGGCACAGAGGGCTGTATGTGGTGAGGTGGGATGGGTGGAGGCGGCAGCTGCCTTGGGTGCCTGCATTTCATGATGAGGTCATCTTAACACCCACGGCTTCATACTGAGGGCATCCGGGAACAAGACTACTAGGAAAACCTTTTCCCTGTAGCTCTTTGTAGTCATGTCCAATAGGCTACAAAACACTTAAAGAGGTGCTACGGGATCTCAGTGACTATGTCTGTATTTTTTTAAACCTCTCGATTTGGGTTCTGGATGGTCAATGCATAGTTTGCACAAATAGTGTATGATCAATCACTGTCTTACCTCATTTAACCACACAATCCCTGGTTTATCAGCGTCAACACTTTGAAACGGCGGTACATTGTTTCACTTTCTAGTTTGGCTCATGTGCCTGTGGCTTGGGCTCAGTGGAATCCCCACGCACACGCTTCACATGCACAGACTGCAGGGCACTCCACAGGGACTTGTTTTTGCTCATAAGCGCTACTTTTAGAACTGTAGGCTGAAATTATACAAATTATCCCGTTGCATCTATTTAAACGGGTAGAATTTGGGATACCAGGCTTCAGTAAGAGTAAATGAGATAATTCACGTAAGATTTTCTTCTTCTTTTTAAAAAAAAAAAAATGTATACTCCCATTCATACCCTTCTTTGTTTCTGATTCATTAGTCACAATGCTTAATTATGTGACAGCACCTTGCCCCTGCTTGGTAAGGATAGCCAAATTGTATAATAACATGTCAATGTTATGTAAGGCACAGGCTGCATCTTGCTGCCATCACATTCCACATGCCTAGAACACATTGCCATGTCGTTGCCCATTACAAAATGTATACTGTATGACAAGGAAAGCTGCAGTCATGCAAGAGGGGTAATGTATTGTAAACTGAATGGTATCCATAAGACAGGGCAAGCCTCTCCTCTCTGTAGCATACATCCTGGACTTACAATTGGTCTAGATGTTTATGATATTAAGAGCACATAACTCACCCAAATTTGGGTAAAGTAATGACACTGACAGGGTTGGTGAGTAATGACAATGAGCAAAGCGGAAAGTCAGCATTTCCGGGTATAGGTTTACAGTGACATAATCTCACAACAAAGAGTCTTTCTGGGATGCACATTGTCCGCTGGAAGTGGAGAAAACAAAACTGCAAACCACCACCATGCCGTATCCTCCCCATCACGCTATTGTTCCCCTCCTCAGAGGTCGACCCTGGCCAACCGAGCCGGGGTCACCCACCACTTCCACTGTTCTGGGAAATGGAATGAGAGGGAGGGAAAGAGAGAGACACAGAGAATGGCTGAACTAGAGACAGTAAACGTTAAAACCCAGCCATAGCCGACTGGTTATGTCATTGTTATTCTTCCCTCTACAGTGTTATCTGGTTAGAGATGAGCTGGCTGTCTGGCCCAACAGACTGGAAATGATACAACATTTTTTGGATGATTAAAACCAGCGTTGGTCCAAAAGGTGAGGGGCCAATCTGAAGAATTCTGAACAGGAAATGATATCAGATTTTTCTGTTGCTCTCTCAAGGAACTCAAAGAAATACAAGTCCAAGATTTCCTCAAAAGTAATGCTGTGTGAGTGGCAAATGGTCCTGAGTTGCCTGTACTTGACTGTCATGGTCAGATTAGCTTTGTTCCCTAGATCTTCAGTATCCAACCCTATTATGATTCATTGCAGGTGTTTTCCGGTCATAAGCCTAAGCTCTCAGATGGCATGATGTCACCTGCTTGGTTTGGCCAAGGAATGGGGTTTTGTTCTCCTGGTAGAGGCACTTTCTTGGACAGCAGAACCCAGGCTCAATCGTGATGACTTGGTAGTACTAGTATCTAAGGGATAATGCTGGTAATGCATGTTGTGTAAGCTAAACATTACATTGATAGAACAGCATGATTCGATTCCCCCCAGTGGACTCACAAGCATCTATTGATTGATCACTTTGCTTTAACAAATGTCTTCGATCTGTGTGTCAGTAGGGGTTTGTCGTCTGAAATGCATTGGTTGTTTACCCTTAAAAAGTATAGGCTATAGTATAGTATAGCCCAGGCCTGTTGTCTCTATCTCAAATAGTTAGCTAGAGATTATGTTTCTATAGCAACAATGGCAAAGAGATGCAGTAACTTGTGTTAGCCAGTACTTGTAGAAAGCTCCATCCACTATAGACAGAAGGGCTGCACTGGAGTGATGGATTAGGCAGCACTGCCAAGAATACCTCAGTTCTCCCTCTTCCCAAGATGCAGGGATCTGACGCACACAAGCTCACTAGTCTGCAACTGGAGAGAAGGGAGGGAACAAGAGGGAAACTACTGGCCTTTTGTTGTTGCTAAGAAAGATCCATCTTACCGACCTATTTCTCTTCTGAATGTTGACGTCATCTTCTTCCCTAAAGTGGTTATGCTCAATTTCAGTCCTGAATGTGTGTAGACCCTGTGTTTACAGCATGACAGTACTCTGTTTATCTTCCTAATCTATGCATACCTCCTAGTCAGTGCCAGATGTGAACAGTGTTGGTTACTTGGAATGAGAAAGACAGTCTTGTCACAGTATGTACATATCTGCTTGGTATGTTAAGCTGCCAAACCCTGGCTCTGGAATGTAGAAATAATACCACATTTTAGTGTCAGAGCTGACCCCCTTTTAGCTACTGATTCATACCTGGAACACCCAGTATGTGACCTCCCACCCAAACCCTTCTCAGGTAATCAGTCATACTCTGATTGGCCAGGGGAAATCAGGAGACCTTGGGGTCCTGCAGGACCACTGCTCCCCGCCCCAGCTCTTATCAGTTACAAACTCATTAGGGTAGGCCTAAGCTATGAGCTGCTTCAACAATATATAGGCTTAATGACTGATCAATACAATTAAGGGCCTTACACAAGGAATACTCAATCAATATCTTTTATTCAATTTGGTGAAATGACACATCTTTAGGCTTCCAGATCATCATCGGTTTCCTGCAGGATATAAAACTGAAGTTTTTTCTGTTTGTTGATTGCCATGTTTCTCTATCTCTCTTCCTCTCACAGAAAGAGATTCAGGCCATGAGCCAGTGCCACCACCCCAACATAGTTTCGTACTACACCTCATTTGTGGTAAAGGATGAGCTGTGGTTGGTCATGAGGCTGCTCAGTGGGGGTAAGTGCTTACTCCTCCAATTTCCCTCTCCCATTAAATCTCTTACTTACTCACTCTAGCCATCATTCCTCTCCCACACCTCCACTGGGAAGGTTTTTTCTCATCTGTCTTGTCTTTTCTCCATCATTACTCTGCACCACTCAAACTCCCTCTCTTCTCCTGGAGGCCCTGGACAAGCCAATGGATTACACCACATGAAGAATTACACAATTTGAATGATAACTGCTCTTGAATAAAGGTCATACAGAAGCAGTTGACTTGTCTAAAGTGTTACAAATGGCTGTAGGTTAAAAGAGCTAGCCTCAGAGAGTGAGGCGTTGTGTTGGGCCACAGCCAGTGACGGGTCTATAGCGTCTATAGAGACAGGAGAGGCTGTACGGCTGGTGGCTGCTGGGGGTTTGGGGATGTTAACTGACTGTGATTGTAGGGAATGTGACAGCACTGATCCTCATTGTGTCCTGTGTGAGCTGTGGGCCTTTCCAGGCCCAATGCAACACAGCGCAGTGCAGCACAGGGGGCTAATAACAGGGCAGAGGTAATAACAGCCCGTAGACTGGGAGCGCAGCGGCGGTGGCAGCAGTGCAATTAGTGTGAGAGGAAAGAAGAGGTTACAGAGACAGACACAGAGTACGCAGCGAGGTCTGAGCATATTTAGTGGAGATATTTCAGTTCTACCTGTAGAAGATTAAAGATCAATCCTAGAATCTAGCTTGGGAGTTCAGCCTTAGCTCAGCCTTGCTGATGGCACAGGTTGTGGCTAAGCCTCTGAGTCTGTCTGAGAGCTCAGTGGGAAGCTGGGGTTTCAGTGCAGATCCGGGTGGGCTTTAGAGGTAAACAGAGAGGCTGGAGATTACAGAGCCACTGGTGCCAAGAGTGTCACGAGAAAGATGCATCATGGTCCTCTAACAGGGAGATGAAGACAGGCTGACGGGGTAATGGGCATTCATTTTCCAAGCGCCGAGTTATCCCCCCCCCCCCCCTCCCAAGCGTCCCACTGTAATGGATAGTGCCCAGGTGGCATGCCTGGCTCTCTCAGCTACACTCTGGTCACGAGTGCAGCCTGGCAGCCGCCTTGCAGCCGCCTTGCAGCTGGACCTTAGGCATGATGCCCACCAATCGATGCTGGAAAGGCGAGTATGGGCACAGCAGGAGTAAGCCCCCTACCACTCAGACATCCCCCCCACCTTCTTTAATGGAGGCCCTTGATCTTGAGTTTTATTGTGTGGTGTAATTTGTTTTATTGTGCGCCAAGATCTGACATGAAGACAGAGCTGAACTCAGATGAGCCCATAGAGAGAAGGGCAACAGGTTTAACAGTGTGAGTTTGGATCGCTCCAACTCTTTCTGCCATTGCTACTAGTGGGGGCTGGTAGAGGTCAGAGGACCGGCTCATTGTAATGCATGGAACGGGATGAGAAATGGTATCAAACACTGATTGCAACATTAGTGACACCCAGTATGTGACAGTTTATTTGTTTAAGTCCTGATGTCTTTTCATCTTGACAGTTATTGTTTGTAAAGGGGTCATGAATAGACAGCTCACTACATTCCTACTGGCCCCATTCCTGAAAACAATGTTATCTTGTCAGACTGCATACTCTTCAGCTGCTTGGCAACATTCTCACATTTTAGCACAGGAAGGTTATTAGCTGAAACTCAAACAATGAGAAGTACAATTCACGTGAGTGACACCCAATGTTAATTTTAAAAAAAAACTGTTAGTTGACTCTTACATTAACCAATTTGGCCCTGATTAATCAACATTAATCATTTATCAGTGACGTTTTGACAGAGTATCTTAGTCTAGTGAGCTCAGAATGGGATTGGCAGAAGTAGGGGCATGTTCAGGATAAGGACATGAACACGCATGCCTGTATGAATGTACATGCACTATGTACATTATAGGCCTGTCAGTCGATTTAAAAAAATGTGTTCATAAATATTTTCCTATTAGTTGATTAATCTACCGATTTAATCAAATTTGGACGTGATATTTTTCGCCTTATTTTTCAACTTGCTCTTCTAGTCAAACATTTCTAGACAACAAACCCAGAAGAATGGGGGAGTAATAGGGTAATTTACAAGTTAACAATGAAGTTATGGTCTTGAATTGCCATTCCCATAGATGAAGACAAATGGGTGCTACAGTAATTGCTTGAATCAAGCTTCCTTGGTACAACACTCTTGTTTACTTGGCTACATGTCACACATTTTTGCTTTAACTTCACTTCACGTTAAAAGAATTGGAAATAAAATACTAAAGAATAGAGGACAGGTCAAAAATAAGACATTTATTCCCAATAATTACTTAAAACGGTTCTGGACATGATGAAGCGAACTCAACACAAGTGGTCACATGACCAACTAACACAAGTTAACATTACATTATATCTGACTCCAAAAGATATTTCATGGTTAATAATGACTGATAATGATTTGCTCATCCCTGTGTGACAGACACTCGATCATATCGGATCCTAGATTCAACTCTGTGATAACCTAGTCACGATTATGTCTTGCTGTTTTAACAGAAACTTTATCTAGTGCACAACATCACATTAATTCACATAGGAAGAATGAGAATAGAGTATCAACAAAATAACCAATTTAACAGTTTCAAAGCAGCATATGACTAAGTTTTAACCATACGTAGATGTGTGTTGAGGACAACACAGGAGACCATGGGCTTACCCAAGTAACTCCAAGAACATCTTGCTGTCCCTCTCCTTAAGTATCATGCCCAACAAAGGACAAGGTATGGAACACATTACAATCGCAAAGGAATTGACAAATGGTGCAATTTCTTCAGGATGTCCGCCAGGCATGCTCTTTCAACTGTAAATAGGTATACACATTTAAATCAAGGCTCTGATAGAATGGCCTGTACACTAAGAGAAAAACGTTTTTTGACTTGGTTGTATAGATCCTACAGTATAGCCTGGCTGCTGAGGTTTGTGACTGTCATTCATGGAGGCCTGTCATATCAGTACTGCAGTTTGGTCTGGCCTGTAGGGAGAGGAGAAGGAGCAGGCTCAATCTAGCCTACTTTCTCCTGTGTGGGTTACTCGATTCACACCAACCATTTCTTTAAAACACCACAAGCTGTCACCGCTCATAGGAGAGAGATGCACTGAGACACAGTTTAGAGAATATGAGTCGTGCCAAAGCAAGCTGAGGAATGTGTTTGAGGAGATGAATGCCTCTCTGACAATCACTGGGGCTCAATTGAACACACTCCAAGTGGAATGTAGCCCCAGGCTGAGTGACTGCTATAGACATTTAACATTTTGCATATGAAAAGAGTCAAATTTAGAATTTGACTGTTGGGGTTTACTATGTTGTAATGTTCTCAGTCTTGAGTTTGTATGGCTATTCTTAGCCTGTTTGGCTAAAGAAAAGAGGAATCCAAAAAGTGACCAACCAAGCTACAGTATATCAGATCTCCCTCTGCTTATCTTTTCTTTTAAGTCCACATTGTCCCCCGAAAATGCCCCTTCAACACCCCCACCCTCAGTCCAGCCCAGTCCCACTCTTCACCCCGGGCCTTGCATGCCTTTGGCAGAGTTGGCACCTGCTCTTTTGTCTCTCTGTCTCTCTCTCTCGGTTTCTCTCGCTCTCTCTTTCTCTCTCTCCCTCTCTCTCTTGGTTTCCCTCACTCTCTCTGTCTCTCTCTCTCTCTCTCTCAGTTTCTCTCTCTCTCTCTCTCTCTCTCATCCCTCCTGCACTGGCTGACTCATGGTCCAGAGGAAACTGCTGTGCTTTTTAACTGATGATGCTGGAGGGAGAACAGTAGTCTCAGGAGGTTCATTCTCAGCTTGATAGAATTGATCCAAAACAATTCAGCTGGTCTGGTCCAAGATGATATGCTGTCCTGTGGGGCAATTCATAGAAATGATCATTTTATGTGGTTTATTTTCCAGGAAATGTGCATGTTGTAGGGCTCAATAAAACTCTGCCTTGTTGTAAATAGTGCTATTCAGTTTGTGGTTGAATACATTTGGAGTTGAATACATTGTTCAAACCAGCCCAACAGGTATTCTTTGCATTGGAGGCAGTTAGTCTTGTATGCAAAGCAAGTTTTAATGCAAAGCTTATATGCAAAGCCTAAAGGGTAAGTATGGCTGTTCTTAGAGAAAAGAAAGGAGGAAAGAAAAGTGGAATCCAAAAAGTGACCAACATGCTACAGTATATCAGATCTTCCTCTGCTTATCTTTTCTTTTAAGTCCACATTGTCGCCCGAAAATGCCCCTCCAAAACCCCCACCCCCACCCTCAGTCCAGCCCAGTCCCACTCCTCACCCCCGGCCTTGCATGCCTTTGGCACAGTTGGCAACTGCTCTTTCTCTCCCTCTCTCTCCCTCTCTATCTGTCTCTCTCTCTCTGTTTCTCTCTCCCTCTCTCTCTCTCTGTTTCTCTCTCCCTCCCTCTCTCTCTCTCTCTCTCTCTCTGTTTCTCTTTCATCCCTCCTGCACTGGCTGACTCATGGTCCAGAGGAAACTGCTGTGCTGTTTAACTGACGATGCTGGAGGGAGAACAGTAGTCTCAGGAGGTTCATTCTCAGCTTGATAGAATTGATCCAAAACAATTCAGCTGGTCTGGTCCAAGATGATATGCTGTCCTGTGGGGCAATTCACAGAAATGATCATTATGTGGTTTATTTTCCAGTAAATGTGCATGTTGTAGGGCTCAATAAAACTCTGCCTTGTTACAAATAGTGCTATTCAGTTTGTAACTTCTTCCTTTGGGGTTGAATACATTGTTCAAACCAGCCTAACAGGTATTCTTTGCATTGGAAGCAGTTAGACTTATACGCAAAGCATTTGACATTGAACTTTACTTGTCTCTCACATGTTAAAGCCTAGATGGTAATGAGCCATAACAATTTAAATATAATAAATCTGTACTAAGATGACATCTCTGGCATAAACAGTATGCAGGGCATAACATTAACTTTTTGGTCTACCAGCCAAGATGCCTGGTGGATGCAAAAATTAACCAGCCACTCAGATTTTTTACCAGCCAAATTATTTTCAAACCAACAAGGCAAATATCACAAAAAAACTCATTAGCAGGACCCCTGACCCATTGAAAGTGTATTTCTGCACAGAACAAACCTCCTGCAGTAAGCTTTAAGTTTCGTGCCTATCTGCTAAATATCTGCTAAATATTTTCCCCTGCATGTTTTCTAGCTCTACTGTGATGCTTTATTTAGATTGTAACCAGAGGTGTTGTTGTAACTAAGAAAGCTCATGGACTCTGGGGTTCATTTGAAAGTCAGGAGAAGCGTGAGTGAGATGCACAGCAGTTACAGTCAGCTGTTTTAAATTGAAGCATAGTATTTGCGAACCATTGTTGGCTACCCGCTAAAGTGGCTGGTGAGATTTACAGATTTACCCACCAATGCCGTAATCTACCTATATTTGGAGGGTGGCGGGTGTTAATTCTTTGCCCTGACAGTATGCCCTCATGATGTTTTAGGTTGTTCTACTTCATGGAGCGGCTGTGGGTATGTGTGTGTACAGTATACACACTCACCGAACACTTTATTAGGAATACCTGTACACCTTCACATGGTGGGGTGGAGGTGGTGTAATGGTGTGGGGAGTGTTTTCTTGGCACACTTTGGGCCCGTTAATACCAATTAATCATCGCCTATTTGAGTATTGTTGTTGACTATGTGCATCCCTTCATGCCCACAATTTACCCATCTTCTAATGGCTACTTCCAGCATGATAATGCACCATGTCACAAAGCAAAAGTCGTCTCAAACTGGTTTCATGAACATGACAATGAGTTCAGTGTTCTTCAGTGGCCTTCCCAGTCACCGGATCTGAATCCAATAGAACACATTTGGCATGTGGTAGAACGGGAGATTCTAGTGAGTGTATATGTGTGTGTGGGGGGCGTTCTCTCACACTTAGGAATCCTCTCAGGCTGAGTCCCGGCTGAACTCCACCCTCTCCACTCCAGAGGGGTCTGTCCATAACCTTGAGCAGCCAAATCAGTCACTCCTGTAGATTTGAGAGGATTGGAGAGGTATTTATTTACTTATGTATTAACTTATAAGCAATCCTCTCAGATCTCCCTCTATATTTTTCTCTTCCCTACACTCTCCATCTTGACTTCTACCCAGGCTGTTGCTTTTTCATTTTGATTCTGTATTCCATTCTGTCTTTCATTTCCAATTTGTTTCCCTCCACCTGCCCCATATCTCCTCCTCCCCCCATCATAGTGACAGATTGGTGAGAGCGTGGGACCTGTCTCCCCTGCCTCCCCTGTCTCCCCTGTCTCCCCTGCCTGCCTGATTTGTCCATGTTTCTCTTCATGCAGACTGGCTGCGCCCGGCCGCCACTGACATCTTGACATGCTCTGCTCTCGTTCTCTCTCTCACTTGCCCACTCAGTCACTTGTGACGTTCACCTGCTCTCTCATTTTCCTTACTTGCTCACTTCTTCATTCTCTCGTTCGTTTACTCCCTCACAAGGAGCTGAGAGCAGCTGGAAAGGTGTGTGTTTGTGTGTGTGTGTGTGTGTTGGGGGGGGGGGGGGGAATTGGGTGCGCGAGCATGAGCGTGAGCACAGCACTGTACAGAGAACCGCAACCAGGCTGATTTCTCAATGGGCCTTAAAGAGCACACATACACACATACATAGGGTCTGCTCCCAATTACTTGTCTCTGTCACAGCCATTAAGCTGAATCAAACTCTAGGCTGTGAGTTCACACTTCGCCTTCCTCAGCTTCTCTCTCCGTCCCCCTCCCTGTTCTCTCTCTCTCACCCTCCTCCCTCTCTGTTTTCTTCAATCTCTCTGTCTCAGTCCCTCTCTTTCTCCCTCTCTGCAATAATGCTGTCTAGTCCTCCCGTCCCAAAGGTGGCCATGCTTATCTGACCCTGCTGGGCAATGAAATGAATGTGTTATTGAGCTGCGGAGGAGAGAGGGAGCGTCCTAAAGTGATTGAGCAGATAAATATCCGCGTGCCCCTACCCTGGCACACTGCCCTGGCCGCACTGGCAGAATCATACTGGCACTCTGCCCACTCTGAGGACAACATTCCAGGACCTTGAAAAGTGCTTTTCCTGGTTTTGTTTGTGCTTACGTGTGAGTGTGTGTGATTATGTATGACTGTGCAGTGCAGTGCAGATAGAGCTGTATAGGCCTAATGCTCTTCAGGACTAGTAATTCCTAATTCTTTGTCAAACAGGGCACTTTTCTGTCCTTTCAGTCTATTCTGGGAGACCTGCACAGAGATGGAAATCAGACAGACCAACAGAGTGCTCCTTTTGTTCAGCAGAAACCCGTCTGAGGCAGGCCTGTAATAGGCCTTAACCAGGTCAGGGTGGGCCTGAGCTTACTGAGTTCCCATGTCTCTCTGGGGCCCCATGCCAAAACGTTAGGGACAATACGCACTAATAAAGATAATGATTTCTTCCTTTCTCATTATGCTTTTTTGACATGCCGAAATTAAAATGTCATGGGAACATTTTGGATCAAAAGCCTTTTTCTTAAGGCGTCTCCCATTTTATTGTTCTGTGCTGTGTCTTCTTCTCTTAATCAAATTTGAGGGACTTATTTTCAACTGTCTAGTGTGTGTTAATGTTATTAGGAATGAGTCAATGTATTTACAGAGTACATAAGTGACCTTCTCAACAACTTCGCAAGCCGTGACAGGGTCAAGTCCTCACCTCACTGACTACCATACACAAATAGAGACATAGGATCAATGCAACTGATACACGGCCATACTGCCAACAGCATCCTCTCCCAGTGTCTTTGACTTGACATTGACCTTCCCTGTGTTGTGTTGTGTGTTTATGTTTGTCAGGCTCTATGCTGGACGTGATCAAGCACATCATATCACGGGGTGAACACAAGACGGGCGTCCTAGATGAGGCCAGCATAGCCACCATGCTGAAAGAGGTGCTGGAGGGGCTGGAGTATCTACACAAGAATGGACAGATCCACAGGTACTGTGAGACCACTGACTTTCACACTGACAGCCAGGGTCATGAACCAGTAAAATGGCCAGTGGTCACAACTTTGTTATTATACCCACAAACTGTTATATTATATGTGCATGAAGGTGTCCCTGAAGTACAAGGACTGCGGCTGTCCAATAACTCCTCTCAATCTTGCCCTCAAGCTCGTTTCACAGACTCCTTCAGACGACGGACATAAACTGGAAGTGAATGGTGCTGTCCATCAGGAGCGGCAGCCGAGCCACATGTACATGGCATTTCAGACAGATCCCTCCCCTGCTAAATGTCACAGACATCATTGGGAGCTCTACAGGGACACAGTAGTGTAGTTGCCCAAGGTGAAACTGGCAAGTGATGTAGCGAATGCAATCAAAACGTGTGCCTTGCCTTCAAAGGTGGTGTGTATGAGGCCAAAGTGATGGATTCCACCAGAAATCCATTCCATCAGAAACCCATTCCATCAGAAACCCATTCCATCAGAAACCCATTCCATCCAACCTTTTGCTGTTGAATAGGGATGGGCATGAGTACTTGAGTGCTCAAACAGACTTTTTTTTTCTTTTCTTTTCTTTAGTTTTTTTTTAACGAATTGCCGAGAGGATGACGGACTAACGGCAAGTAATAATGTTGTCACCAAATGCAATAGGCTACCAGTTTGTTTTCATGGATTGAAATACATAATAATTGCCATGTAAATTCAGGCCGTACTGAGTGATCTGATGATAATATAATAATAATAATATAATATAATAATATAATATGATGGTAAGAAATGGCTGCGATTAGCTGGCTATTGATTCGGCCTAAACCTTTTACTTACCCCTCCATTGTTATGCCTCTCCTCTGCTTTGCTCTCAGCTCCTGAGTGCATTCATAGATCACACATCTTTGCTGCTCCTGCCTCCCAACAGAGTCAGCAGTTACTCTAAAGTTGGTTGTGCTTCTAACTAGTTAGACTCACTAACTAGTGTCTGTTCTGATTCGGTTTAGCAGCTTTGTAGCTTCTATTAGGCAACAAATAAAGCAAATGAGTTCTCTGAATAGATTTTCCCCCTCATCTCCACTTTGTCTGTCCGCTCGGTACACACTGAGCTTCCCTCTAAGTGCAAGTGTTAAAATTGGAGTGTATAATTTGTTATATGATTACTCGAAAAAAAAATTCATTGTAAATGGCCATCCCTAGTATTAAAGATACATACTGTATCTCTTGGATCGCTAGACCTTGGTTACCTTTGAACAAGCCAACAACTGGCAAGCTCTAGCTAGGCTATATGATAAAAGCCTTTATATATGTTTGATGAAATGGAAATGGCATGTTCATGGACAAGTCTTCATAATCTGTAAGTGAATGCACAATAGCGAAGTGCCTATCAAACTGTGCAAAAACATTCAAAGTAACATTGTCAATATGCATCAGGTGTCATCAATACCATGGAATATGTCAAGGACAGACATTTGCAAGCCTTTTTAAGTCATTACAAAAAGGATTGCCTTTAAGCCCCTACTCTGAACCCGTTACTTGGACGCAATCTAAATGACGGCCTTGCAAATCACCGCTGCCTCTCCTTTTGAATATTAATCACTATCATTTCATGTGTCCCTTGTTTTCATCCCTGTTCCACACTCAGGCTGGCTAGGCAGCGTGTATGTAAATAATGCATGGCCTGGTTAAGTACTCTGCGGCGCTCAGAGCAGCATGTCAATGAGGGGAAGATAGGCTAGGGTGGCTGGTTTCCTCCTCCGGCGCCGGCAGAAATCTACCTGTGATCTGAATGACTAACCAACGCCCGGAGGAGCGTGAGCGGGGCTAAGAGGAAACAGAGCCATCACACAGGGTGATCCACACTCATTAACCTTGCATGAAGAGAACACAACCCAGAGCTGTAGCGTTCAGGACGCATCGCTGAGACAGCCTCTCCTCTGTTCTCCTGTGGTTACAAGGAAAGCTCTCAGGAGTTCATCTCCAAGTCTCGCACGGCCTGACTGGATTATTTGTCCAAGTGAGAAGGGAGATATTTTTTCTTCAAACAGTGATTCCTGTTCCCTTCTCCACATGCTGTTATCCCTACAGCCTAGGAGATGCGAGGGCAGGACTTCACAGAGCATTCCATGGCCACATCTGCCCAGGCTCTGAGGTGGTGCTGTAGGGGAAGAATGTTTTTGAAGGGGGGGCTCACAGCAGTGGGTGTGTAGACGTGCTAAGGGAGGGAGGCCTTGGCCAGTCCAGCGTGTGCTAGAAAAACATGATCAGTTGATCGGTCTGTGTGTGTGTGTGTGTGTGTGTGTGTGTGTGTGTGTGTGTGTGTGTGTGTGTGTGTGTGTGTGTGTGTGTGTGTGTGTGTGTGTGTGTGTGTGTGTGTGTGTTCTGATCATATGAGCGGGAGGGGGGGGGGGGGGTAGGTAGTGTCACATGATGCCCAACGCAGAAGAATGTAATTAGAGTCCCAGGGCCTGGGCTCACCCAGAGACATTTGCCACAAGTGAGTGAACTTCTCCACCTCCCCATTGACAGAAGCCTGAGAAGGGCCGACAGAGACTTTCAAAGGCAGGCTTCGTCCTTAGCATCATCCCTCCGTCCTTCAGGGAGATGAAGAAAAGGAGAGAGATTCCAGTTCTTTGTATGGTTACACTTGATGTAAGCTCTATAATTGTTCCCATGTGTCCTTCCCCTCTTTTCCTTGGTATTGTTCATAGCGATGAGATGGATTGTGTCAGGAAGCCTTTATCCTGTGAGAAAGTCATTGGGAAACACAGAATGCAACCGTGGTCTTAAGAGAATGGTGAGGCAATGATACCCCTCATCTCATCTCCGGAAACCATTATTCCCCTGACGGCACTAGAGGAGGCTCTGGTCTGCGTAGTGGTTCATGTCTGGCGTGGTAATGTTCTGCTAACGACTGTGGAACTCCAGGGAAGAGATCATGAGGGAGAGGAGGGGAGGGGAGAAAAGGAAGCATGAACATGCAGAGGTGAAGGATACGTGAGAGAGAGAGGGAGAGGAAATATGAGCAGGTGAAGAAGTGTGGGAGTGAGGAAGAGTATTAGGGGATGAGAAGGGGTGTGAGAGGTCAAGGTGGAGGAGGGGTGAGAGGGAGGGAGGTGAAGGAGGGGAGGGAGGTGGAGGAGATATTTGAGCCTCAAGGTGAAGGTCCATAAACATCAAGCCTCTTTTATGGCTGTGTGAGAGGTGCTGGACGCCTGGCACTGGGATGTGATGTCACAGAGAAGGTGACCCTACGCTATGACAAGGTGTGAAGGGGCCAGATGAAGAGTATAAATCAGTTTCATACCACTGCCGCTCCGACGTGGCTACAGCCATGTTAACTTCTCAATGGGCTGTAAATAACTGAGTTAGTGTGTTGTTCAGGCATCATTCTGTGATATACTACATTTTACAGCAGTATTGTTGGTTAACTGGCATTGTTTTTGATACGTACGGAAATTTGCCAAAGACATAATCTTGATGTGGCAACTTAAGCTGTCTATTATACAGCATGTTTCCTTGGGCTTGTATTTACAGCCACTCACATAAGGTTACACGACGTAGTGAGGAATGTGGGATGAGGTAAGATCGTGAGTTCTGATTTCCTCCAGTGTGGTGCAGGGTGCCTCCTCTTCCTCCTCTCCTGTGAATGTAAATGATGATCTGCAGCTTTTGTCTGGCGGCGTTAGACACTGCTGCAGTGAACCAGAGCCGCCAAAGCTCTTCTCCCTCAGCTCATTTACATGAATGCAGCAGAGAGGTAATCAGCCTGCTTCATCACTCCCTCTTAATCCACCCCTTTTTATTCTCCCTTTATCTGAATTGAGCAGGTCAGAAGTAGCTCTGTGAAAAGAATAAGAAGAAAATCTGTGTCTGGATTTTCAGACTTACATCCTCAATGTGAGTCACACAGAATTCACCCTAGTCTTCACTGGTATGATACAGAAACTGAATTCTAAACTGGTCTCAGATGAATCTAGATCACTGGTCGGATTGGTAGGGGCGTATATGGACCTATCTCCCTCTAACCTGCGGAGAGAGAGAGAGAGACACACACACACACACCCTGGGTGTGGTAGCGTGGTTAAGTATTTTGGGATATGGACTCAGGATTGAGGAGGGCTTGTATTTCACCCTCAGGTGGAGCACAGTGCAGCTGTCTACCCCTTAAAAAGAATAACCTATTGAATCACTGGATACTATGAGGTAAAATGATTTATTCATTCAGTTATATATTCAAATTCAATTTTAATATATTGAAAAACACTGTCTGTGCAACAAGTAGAAGATATGAAAGGGTGCGTAACTACAGAGATGTAGCAGTGAAGGTCATCATTCCTGTAGTATCTATGAAGTCAAGTGGTGTTAGAACAAGTGGGAGCTCCACAGAGCATGCTCATACAGGCATGGGCCTCCTGGCCTGTGGTCCCACACTGTAGATCTGTCATATCCACTCTTCATCTTCAGCCCCTCCCAGTCCCAACCAACCCCCCCCCCCCCCCCCCACCACCACCACCTCCACCTCCTGCTCTGCAAGATCATTACAACACAACATAATGCAACAGTCGTGTGTGCGTGTGCGTGTGCGTGTGTGTCCAAAGGAAAACTGTGTGTCTACATATGGACTATGAGGAGTGTTTGTCAGAACGACTTACTGTAAGGACACACTGTATGTCCAAAGGAAAAAAAAGAAAAAAAATCGATTTCCTCTGAAGTTTCTGTATGCTAGCAGTTCATTAGCTCAGCAGTGGGAATCCCCCTCTAGGATTTCAGCCTGTGGGCCTGATATCTCTCATTAGTTGAATTCCTTCTCTGTGCTGACGTTTCCCTGCTTCAGTCTACCTCTATACTGTCGCTACGATCCAATTTAACATGTGGTGTATTTACTGGAGCTCTTTATGTGGAAAGGGCCTCCTGCTCAAGTATGTAGTACTGCTTTACTAACAAAGACCCCACTGACCTGCTGAACCCATCAGCCTTTCCACCACACAGCCCCCTGTAAGTGGTTATGAAGACCAGCTCCTGGATTTAGAGAGTGGAGCGGTTAAGCAGAGAGGTACTACAACATAAGAGGGTGTTATTTAGCTTCTCCTCTTCCCTCCCAGTGGAGCTTACGGGCCCCTTCCTCAGCAATATGCAACCAATTATGAAACATGTTTGAGTAGCCGAGGAATCTTTCCAACCGCCAGAATCATCTCGCAACATATGTGTTCCAAAATGTTTTTATTTTTATTATTTGCCATGCAATGTGTTAAAGCAACAAAGAGGCTTTGTTCCCTCTACACTCTCCTCTCTGAAATACTGTACTCACTCCAGTGTCTGAGTCTATTTCTATGCTCATTGAGTCCTATTGGTTTACTGGAATGATTTCCACAGTTGTAGTATTTTACTCTAGTGCCCCCCACTGGAATAAAGTTGAACTGTTATTGTACTGCAACATGCCTATTGCCATGCATTGATTTGTATACAGTACATCAATGTAAACTTTCAGAGGGACGTTCTGAGGAAATTTATTAAGGTTTTGTTTTGTTTTTGGGGATGCATGTGTAGTTCATCCACCTAACATGAGGAATGACAATTTTGTCTCACTGTCATGACTTCACTGTTTGTCAGCACAGGCATATCTGTCTGTGTTTCTCTGAACGTCTTAATTACATCATTATCAGACAGTCCACTCCAGACAGATGGCTGCTGTGCTGGGAGATATGATGCTGCCCTTATTTTTTTCATAATGTCTCGTCTCTTAGTTAACCCTTGCAGACTTTCTTTTGGGTGGCATGTTTGTCGCCATGACAACCCCCCCTTTGTCTGGCCAGTAAGGTGGCAGAGTGTTCATTTTCACTGTGTGCAGACAGGCAGGCTGAACGTGGTCCCCGCAGAATGCTTTTATCGCCACCGGGGGAGTCTCAACGGGAATGAGCAAATTAACTGGAGACTGCACAGAGTGCTAATAAAGCAGAGATAAAGCAAAGTGTGTTTGATGGGTGGAGGCTTTGGAGCTCTCTGGTATAATCACAATGACTCTGCATCTCCTGGAAAAAAAACCTTACCTATGAGTCTAGGAATGTATTGTGCACTTAGCTCTTTGTTTTACTGATGTGGGCTAAAAGAGTTTACATTTTTGGCCTCTCTTGCCTAAAATGGACGTCGAAGCCAACCATGTCACCTTTGGAAGTTATTATGTGTTTAATGTTTGCCTAAAAGTTAATGTTACGTGGGCTTGTGCAAAGCCAGGAATGTTCTTACTTTGGTCTACTCTCCCTCAAACAGTTACATCAGCCTTTCACTAACAGCTGTGTGTGAGGTGCATTCATATGAATTCTTGTCCTTTCTCTGACAGGGACCTGAAGGCTGGAAACATTCTACTCGGGGAAGACGGCTCAGTGCAAATTGCAGGTATTTGGGCCAAAGCAATGACACCTTTACCTGGGTCTGTCAGTGATGGGCCAGATGAGTTGTGAAGAGGAAGTAGCTGTCTCACACACTCTCAGTCCCCTGGTTACACACACACTCACACTCTCTCTGTCCCCTGGTCACTGTCTTTCCCTTTCCTCTTCCAGACTTCGGCGTCAGTGCCTTCCTAGCTGCCGGTGGTGACATCACTAGGAATAAAGTGAGGAAGACATTTGTTGGAACGCCGTGCTGGATGGCTCCAGAGGTCATGGAGCAGGTCTGTGTTCAGATTTGATTATTTGATGAGGTGGTTACCATGGAAATGGCACAGACACTGCTCTACGTTTTTTTGGGCTCTAGCCTTGCCTTGCTAGCTGACAGAAGAATTGGCAAACATTTGAAGCACTTCGCAAACAAAATTCTCACAGCTCTCATTAAACAAATGTCTGCTTTCTCAGATTAAGAAAGCTTTGAAATTAGGAAAAGACCAAGGCAGAGGAAAGAGTTCAAGCATGAGAAATATCCAACTATTTCACAAAGAGCACATTTCCATCAAACAAGTGCAATCTGGTTTATTGCGCTCGCCTAGCAGACAGAGTATTACTGTGATCATGTTCAAGGACATGTGCTCTTCCGATTTGAAGTGAATGTTTCAGTTAATTAAAATTTGGAACTTTGTTTATTTGAACTCCGTCACCTCTTCTTGGACACTGCAGTGCTCTAAGACCCTGCTGAAGCGCAGAGCGGATCTATAGATGCTGATGATAGTTTTATGTCTCTGCAGGTTAGGGGTTATGACTTCAAAGCAGACATCTGGAGCTTTGGGATCACAGCCATCGAGCTGGCCACTGGTGCCGCTCCCTATCACAAATATCCCCCCATGAAGGTGAGCGTGGACTTGTCTTTCATTCCACCCATCCACATCACAGAAATCCAAATACTCAACAGAAATGCAGAGATAAGATCGCATTTCATTCATTGCCATTATGGCTGGAATACAGTATCGTATGCATGGGTGATTAGTTGTTTTCCCTGATGAATACCCCCCTTCTGCAGGTGCTCATGCTGACCCTGCAGAACGACCCCCCTGGACTAGAGACGGGCATCACAGACAAGGAGATGGTGAAGAAATACGGCAAATCCTTCCGGAAGATGATCTCACTCTGTCTACAGAAGGACCCAGAGAAAAGGTGGCCCCTCAAATCCCAATCCTAACTACCTAAACCACCGAACTATCATTCATTTTCCTGTCAACAGCTTCATATGAGACATTCATTCATTCATTTAACTGGCATATTACAGTGTTGAATGAAGTTGAAGTATGGAATAGTCTTCACAAGCCAAGTCATTGTGCCTTTGGAGAGACATGAGTCATATAGGGCTGTTTCCTCAAAGTTGTCCTGTTTTTCAGGCCAACGTCTGCAGAGCTGTTAAAGCATAAATTCTTCCAGAAAGCAAAGGTGAGAAGGGGCCTCTCACTCTGTCTCAAAGACTGACTCAATCACTGACTCAGCACTGCTCCTGTCTCTGACCCCTCCTTTGTGCCTTTTCTATAACCTAAGGGTGCGTGTGAGTGCACATGTGCGTGTCTGTGTGTGTGAGCCTTGTATAGCTCTTCTAATTTTCCACTAATACTGAAGCCTGGTTTTGTGTGGATGATCTTTTCAGTCGTTCATTTAGGAAATGTAGAGCTGTATGTGTTCAGTTGCCTGGTTTTTACTTCTAAAAACCCTGTGCTTGTGCATGTGCTCTGTGTTGTGTTGCCCTGAATCTCATTTGGCTGCACTGTATATTCAAACCAAGCTGAGGTCTGTCCAGCATTCCTCTCATTACTGGGCAAGTGCTGCTCTTTTAAACAAAGGCAGGGATAAGCAGCCTATCTGCAGCTTCCGGCAATCCGATACAGTGCCCACGGGAACAACTGGAGTGCTCTTTCAGCAGTTTGGAGAGCCAAATCCTATTGGGTTTGGTGTACATGCCCCTGGCCAGGAATTGTGGCAGTGTTACCATATGAGTCCAACAGAGGGCGAATCTTGTTTTGTGATCAACTGGAGCTTGGTTTGAATTGGTACAGGATCAGAAATGAACAATGCTCTCCATTATTGTGTCCTAAAGACAGATATTTTATTACCCACTGTATTTTCAATGGATGTTTTTTTTAATTAGTTTGAGTTCTGGATTTCAGACTACTGTTTTTGTTCCCCTCTGCAGAACAATGAGTTTTTACAGGAGAAGTTACTACAGCGGGCACCGACAATAACAGAAAGGTCAAAAAAGGTTAGAGAGCGAAGGGGGAATCTTGCCTACCTCACATGCTATAGCTCAATCAAACATGAACTCTTTATCCTTATGGGGTTCAATGCCTTGAATCACCAAACCGTGGACGTGTGTGTTTTTGTGTAGGTGCGTCGGGTGCCAGGCTCCAGTGGTCGGCTGCATAAAACAGAGGATGGGGAGTGGGAGTGGAGTGATGATGAGCTGGACGAGGAGAGTGAAGAAGGAAAGGCTGCTGTCGCAGCTCTACGGGTGAGTTTTACATAACGCATGCTCTCTCTCACGTATCCACACACACCAGTGGAGGCTGGTGGAGGGAGAAATCGGGGGACAGGCTCTTTGTCGTGCGAGAATGAGCCCGTCCTCTGATGTCTACCTCCACCAGCCTCCCCTGACACACACATACACTCTCACACAGACACATACATTTCCTAAAACATTTTCCGCTATGAGTAACACTCAGTTTGTCTTCTAGTCTCATTTTCAGAGAGTACATGTCTGTCTGTGTTTGTCCTGTGTCCAGCATTCACCACCTAGTGTACACTGTGTGTGTGTATGTTTTGTGTTTGACGGTGAAGGAGCAGCAGCCCAGGCCTGCGCCCAGGCGACAAGTGCGCTTCACCCTCCCACTCGAGCTGCCCTCAGCCAGGGTTGTCACTCTTGCCCCCAGAATACAGATGGCTCTCCCCTAACAAGGAAGGACTCCCTCTGCCAGCAGTTAGATAGGGAACATGTGACCAGTAGAGCAGGAAAGGCCTTATAAGGGAACAGAGGGGAGGGGAGAGGAGGGGAGAGAAGAGAGAACTTAGGGCAGGAGGTAACAGAAAACTTCCTTTTATAGAGAGGCTTCCTAGTGTTAATCATTCTTTGTGCGGTTAGAATTATAAAGATGTGAATTGTTGACAAATGTTCTACAGCTAGGCTTTACAGTATCGTAATAACACTAATATAACACAGTAGGTTGTTTTATTTACTTGTATGAATGGTAACATTGAAAGTCCCTCTATGAATTGTTTTCTGTTTTCTCTACGTTTACCTTTGCATGGTAAAAGGGCCCATGAAAGAGAAATTGTAGAGAGAACCTTTGACCCCTGTAATTTTCTTTGCGGAGTATGTTACAGCCTCACTGACACATGCGTTTAGCACGCATGAACACACTGATAGCATTTCTTTTAGAGCTTATAGTGGATGTGAACTTACTTGCATTACATAACTTGGCAAGGAGGTGCATCAAAACCTCATAAAGGATTTGTTTTAAAACGGAAATTGCATTTAACTGTGCCCAACCACACCATACATATGGTCGCTGCAGCTGTAGTTCCCCTGGCTGTTAGAGAGATTATGAGTAAGATCAGTAATAAGAAATTAGATTTACTTGGAGATATTCTTTAAATGGGTGGGGGAGGTACCTTTCCTGGAAGCCATCTGTATTGACATTTATTTTCATTTGTACTGACCAAATCAACCCCATAATCAATACAAGTCAGATTACTTATTGACTCTGTAAGTGATCTTGAATCGGAGCACTAACATCCAATCAAACTGGGGAGCTGGAATTAATCTCAATCTGAAGTACCTTTTTGCTCTTACAAATTGACTGAACATTTCTTCCTGCAGCACCTTTTGAAAAGAACCATCCCTATCCCTTTTTTGGAATAATGTCTGCTTGGTTCATCCATCATATAATTGTATTTTTCCTTGGCACTAAAATTAAACCATTCTTCTTCTGTAATTAGGGAAACAGCATTATCACATGAGTAATCAGTGAGTTGATGAGCTCTATGATAACCAGAGAGATGTCTCAGAGTGACAGTCTGACCTTCCAGTAGCCTTGTCTAGATCATACTGACTCCTCTGCCCATGTCCTGTCTGCCATTAGCTCAGACAGACGCCACATGGCCTCTCACTAGTTCACCCAGTCACTTTGTCTTCATCTGCACTGCTCCACTAAGCTTCTCCTCTCTCTGTCCTTACACTGCTTGGACTCTGGGCTTTCCTTTTGCTGACCTGAATTACAGTACAGGCCCTGTTCATGCTCTGTAATGGATGGTCTTTTCTCACCCAGCTGCTCACTGTACTGTAGGTGTGTGAGTCTGTTAAGATACCACGCTCTAAAATGACTGTTCTTCTCGTTTCCCTTTTCACTCTCAGTTATCAATACTTGTGCTCAAAATGTATCCTTCCCACAACAAAGAAACAATTGACGAAAACGTATACATCCTTGATGTGTATAGATGTTCTAAACAAACGTATACATCCTTGATGTGTATAGATGTTCTAAATCAAGTGAAGATACTAGTGATGAGTGAGGTGGGGTGAACGAGGGAGCCTTACAGTCAGTCCGGCCTGCTTTCTCTGTGTCAGACGAGTGTGTGCCATGCTTCAGCCAGCCCGGTGCTCGGCGGGACACCCAGGGGACATTCTAAAAGTCTAACCTCTGTTCTCTCTGTCTTTTAAAGTCACCCAGAGTGAAGGAGGGATCGCAAAATTCAGAGGTGGGTTCTAAATGGGAGTTCTTGTGATTTTCATTTTCTCAGATCTTTTGGGGGGGTTTTCAACTTTATTAGGAATAATGTAGTACTTGGTGCTGTCTGTGGAAATTCATTCTGAAAAGTTATCTTAGATTAGCATGGCATTTATATGGCTTTGTCTGGATCCTCATTCACACTTTGCGTGTGTTTTGTTTGTTGTTGCAGGTTTTTCAGACGACAGAGCCTTTAAGTAGTAGTCACCTCCAGGCCCCAGGCCAAGCAGAACTACCTCAGGCTGCCAGCCAGGCCCCTGCCCCAGCCAGCGGCCAACATGCTGCCCAGGCTTTGGCCCCCACGTCGGGCCTACTTGCTGCTGCCACTCCTACCCAGGTTAGACAGAAATGTGGTCACTACATCTCCAAATTAATGCATTTAACATTAGTGCATTGCACATACTTTCAAGCATCAGGCACTGAACATCTCTTGTTTGAAGTCCTTTAAAAGCTATGTTGGTTGTCACAAGACCCCTCATCTGTTTTTCGGTCTCTCTTTCGACAGGCCCCAACTGCTGCAAGTGATGCCATTAAATCTCCCATCAGTTTGGTATTAAGGTTAAGGTAAGTGTATCTGCTTTCCTTGTGAGGCACATTTCCCTGTCACCCAACCAGTTGTCCTCCTCCAAATATAGTTTTAACAGCGTCTCAACATTGTACTTTTTCCCCACATACATACACTCACCGAGCACTTTAATAGGAACACTATACTAATACTGGCTAGGGCCTCCCTTTGCTCTCAAAACAGCTTCCACCATGAGAAGAATAAAGTGCTCAGTGAGTGTATATTTGAGTTCACACTTTTGGGATGTACTTCCTCAGTTGTAGTCCCGTGAATGGCCAGTAGAGGGCAGTTAGAAGGCCCTCAAGGAATCCATGCAGCCACAAGGAATGATACAGTATGAACAGAACACAAACATTCCTAGGCATGACATAACAAGGGGCAACTCCTGGGGGGAATTAAATTATACAGTTATAGTTTGACTGACAATAAAGTCAAGACCCAATAGGATGATATCAAACTAACACACTGTTGACCTTACTTGTAAGCCACCAGCACAAACCTTTAAAACAGTGATTGGATTTGTCCCAGTTGTCCATATAATATAATATCTATATAAAATATATATGCCATTTAGCTGACGCTTTTATCCAAAGCGACTTACATTGCAGTGAGTGCATACATTTCAGTATATATGGTCCTAGCGGGAATCAAACCCACAACCTAAGCGTTGTTAGCGCCATGCTCTACCAACTGAGCCACAGAGGACCACTAATATTGTCCAGTATGGCTTTCAGTTCAATGCCTCTTTAAATGTGTTTATCCTTACTTTGATAGCAATATGGTCTATCTTACACAATTTTTCTGCACTTTATTTTCCAGAAACTTAAAGAAGGAGCTAAACGACATACGCTTTGAATTCATGCCAGGACGAGGTGAGTGGAGTCCTTTGATATCACAGCACCATGTCCAAATTACTTAAAGACAAATAACTGGGTTTTGTCAGATGAATCAGATCTGTCAGAGGTGTTTTTACCACAACCCTCCATGGGGACTCAGTGGGAGAGGGCTGTAGGACAGAGGCTAGGCCTGAGTGATTGGTTGTTGTGGTTACAGTACGAGTGTAGAGTCAAACATGGTTTGGCTATGTTGATAGAAAAACAATGTGAGTGAAAAGTAATCTGACCTGCTGGCACTGAGATAATACTGTTCAAAGCATAATAACAAACCAGGCTAGAAACTCTAGACATTCTGAACTGAAGTTACTTATGACATGCTGGTGAGCTGTTTTGGTAAACCTAAGGCAAAATCAGCTGCTTTTGACCTCTTTTAGATTAGATTAGATTAGATTAGATTAGATTAGATTAGATTAGATTCAACTTTATTGTCATTGTGCAGAGTACAAGTACAGAGACAACGAAATGCAGTTAGCGTCTAACCAGAAGTGCAAAATAGCAGAAAGTGCAATGAACAGTATATACAGGTAGTGCAATATATGAGCAGTAAGTAGTGCAGTAAGTAGTGCAGTAAGTAGTGCAGTATAGTACCTATGTTGACCCTCTTCTCAGTGGGTCAACATGCACTCTTTTATTGCAACCATTAACCACAAGTTGTTATAGAGTATTTGGGCCAATATGAGAGTCAACTTGAACTTGTGCTTACCATGAATTACCAACAAGCATCAACCCCTTCCACCCTGGTCAATGTTAACCTGTGTGTGGTGCTGGTTCTGACGGCCTGGTCAATGTTAACCTGTATGTGGTGCTGGTTCTGACGGCCTGGTCAATGTTAACCTGTATGTGGTGCTGGTTCTGACGGCCTGGTCAATGTTAACCTGTATGTGGTGCTGGTTCTGACGGCCTGGTCAATGTTAACCTGTGTGTGGTGCTGGTTCTGACGGCCTGGTCAATGTTAACCTGTGTGTGGTGCTGGTTCTGACGGCCTGGTGTTCTCGCTCTCTCTCCCTCTCCTCAGACACGGCAGACGGCGTCTCCCAGGAGCTGGTGTCAGCGGGCCTGGTGGATGGGAGGGACTTAGTTATAGGTTCGTGGGACAGCCCATTTTATAACAAATCTGTCCTATTATCCCCTATGAGTATTTTCCAAGTATTGTTTTTATTCTGTTACTTCCTCAACTGTGTGAGTGAGTGTGTGAGTTGGGGAACTGGATGTTGACCGCAAAGATGGTAATATTTTATGTGTGGTGGAATTAAAACATGGTCTTCTCTCTTTTCAGTTGCTGCCAATTTGCAGAAAATAGTCGACGATACTCAAACCAATAAAAATGTCACTTTCAAGCTGGTAAGTGAGCGTATTGTACAGTATCCTTTAAAAAGAAGAATCCAGTTCCTCTTATGAACCAAGGATTGTCTGTTCTTGCAAATAACTGCTACTATACTTCAGCCATACAATCTTCTTTCAGCATCTATCTTCTTTCTACAACATGCTTATTTGCTAATCTATGTTTCCTCTCTCTTCTCCTTGGTCTTCCTTCTTAGGCCTCTGGAGTGGAGCAGTCTGAAATACCAGATGACATCAAGCTCATGGGTTTCGCTCAGCTCAGCATTAGTTAAACTGCAATTCTACCTGGGACCGTGACTTGCCTAAAAAATGTGAAAATGACAAAAAAAAACAAGAAAAAAAAAAAAAAAAACAGTAGTTGCATTTTTTCTTTTCTTTCAATGGCCGTAAAGAAACCACTACTGCCAAAGAAAACAGTACCATTTCATCACCCCGTAGGATTGCGCAATGCTGCCCTGTTGAATTGGGTGGTGGGCGGAAATATCAGGACATGCAGTATAGGAATCACTCAACAACGTTTACAGTGTATTTGTAGAAGGGTGCAAGTATCTCCGACAGTTTCTTTGTCATTATGTCGTCTCTTATTCTGTACTTTTTTTTGTTCTGTAATATATGTGATGCATTTGCACAATCTCAACTAATGCCCTTGAGTCCTGGTAGGTGTAACAATGCCTTATCTTCAGCAGAACTACTGAATGCACGTTTGGGGGGGAGGGCTGTCCCCACTTATGATGTGGAGCATATGTTGTACGATCGTGGTTTCAATTACTGATGTTAAACTTTTTTTACTTTTTTCTCTCTTTTTTGGTGGAGGGGACAAGCAGAACATCCAACGCCTCCAAGTTTAAATGATACACACAAACAAACACACATTCATTTTCAGAGCCTCGTCGTATCCATGGGAAAACGTGCTGATCTCATCCACCGTTCAGCTGGTCTCGGTATCTGTCATAGTGAGAGAGTCATAAGTGTTGACACTTGTGGCAATACTCCACCAGGCCCAGGGGGAGATTTTATTCCCAGCATCAGATTGACACTGAGGCACTCCGGGCCTAAACCTATCTTGAGATCTGGAAATGCCGTCAACTGATGCTGTATTAACAGAAGCTTCACTGCTATGGTGGAAATGTGCGAATATCCATATCCAATAATATGGAATATAAAAAATATCTAATATCTTAAGCATTTCTAAAGGATTCTAAGACAAACACATTCTGGTTTAATTATATTCAAATTACATAATCTAATTTTGTCAGTCTCTCTCAATGTTGTTGGATATCTCCCAACATTGGAGTGAACATAAACACATATCTCTCAAAGCCCAGTTAAGTTAGGTATTTTTCACTTCTACGTTTCCTCTTTCTCTGATAAAAACAATTATAATAAGTTGGACACCACAACACTGTCTGTGAATTTTTCTCATTATCATAGTTATGTATTTAAACGTATGTACATTCAAAAGTTTGACAGCAAGTTAACTGAAGCCACAAGTGCTGTGTATGATGCTTAAGTATGTCTGTATGTTGTTACAGTATATTAACTGTGTCTTTGTTTGGAATCAGTTTCTCAATTACATTAAAAAAAAAAAAAAGAATAATAAGTGCATATTATTTGCTAATGTGGATGAACAATAAGTACTTGATTTAACTTCTCTAGTATGTAAATAATGACATTTGGTTTTGATTCATTTTTATACTGGGTGTTTCACTTTTGGCCTTTTCTGTCCTATGAGATGATGAGGATTGTAGCGCTGCGTGAAGGATGAGGCTGGAGAAGGACAACATGCAAGTTTGGCTTTTGTTCCCCTTTCTTTCACCGGACATGCTATCATGGCTTCTTTTTTTAATCTAGATGCAGCTGTTCTATTTGTCTTTGGAATGAGTGGAACGGGTTCCACTGGGGGAGCTGCCATGTCTGCCAGGATTTTCTAGTTGTGGAATAACAAAAGCCTTGTTCAGGTTGCAATCTGATTTGTGTGAGCTGAGTCCACAGCAAAGGAGGACCGCCTTTTGTATCTCACTCTTAATGATATCAAATGGGTCCACTTATATACTGTTAGTTGGCCCACTTCAAAACTTCAAAATCATCTGTATCACTTTTCTTTTCTTCATTCTTTTATCTATTTACCACATATTAAAGGAGGGTTATATTTCCAAATGATTTTGAATGTTGTCCCCCTGTGATACTCACTGTGAACGGGCCATAGCAACACAGATGTCAGTCAGTGGAGACTGGTTGAGGTGGAAATCGGAGGATGGGCTCATTGTAATGCATGGGATGGAATAAGAAATGTTATTTTTTTTATACCATTCCTCATTTCATTCCATGCATTACAATGAGCCTGTACTCTGATTTCGACCTCTACCAGCCTCCACTGAGCAGTACACCATGTCCATCTGTCTCTTAACCCCCCCAGATATTTTGGCGAGCGTGAGAATTATTGACAAAGATAATGAGCATTATGCATCTCTTGGTTGGCATTAACTTCATTGGGAGGAGCATCTATCACTCATAGTAGTTTATGGAGCCAACCGTATAGCAGTCTCTATAGCATCAGTATCCAGGCTGAGTGGGAGTTACAGAATGTTACAGGGAGTTTGGGCACAATGTGAAAGATGTCAGTTACAGTGTGTGATAAATAAAGAAAATACATTTAGTTGCCTGTTAAGATTTAAGGAGGGAAATGATTTGTATATTGATATCTACAATTATGCTCAAATGTATTCTAGCCTCAAACTGACAAAGTTGTTTGAGCATTATTTCTAGTGTATTTTAAATGTATCTCTGTGTTGAGGATATCTGAAATAAAATGAATGGGGTGTGTTGACTGAACGTTCTCATATGAAGAAGAATGGCAAGTCATGATCCTAAAGTTAATATGATATGTTTCCAAACTCTGCAGTATTTGGTGCCATTCTCTAGGCCACAGAACTGATTTGGTATGTGAAAATGAGTCCTAACAAGAGAGGTGTCATCTAGAATGAGCCCTGCGTCCAGCACTCCTCTCCTCAAACCTTTTTCTTTTCTGTGTCAAATGTTAACAATGCTTTAGCAATGGGACAGACTACCCTCAAACATGATTTTCTCTAGGCAATAACAAAACTGTAAAATATTAATTTCATTATCTCATTCTTTCATTTGCTCTACCTTTGTTGGTTTTGGATTTCAAAGCATGTTTCTCTTGATTATTTTTAATCAATAAAGAATGAACATATCAGCTCCCTTTTAGCAGTTTTCTATGATGTATTTTAAGATGTGTGGTTTTCAAATTGGACTTTGCCTCAATCCAGAATTGTAGACATTAGGCCTGGGGACAGGGACTAGTGGGAAAACATTGAGTAAACAGTTAAGCGAGTGGGCGGGTTCCTTTCACCTACGTGTGATGTTCTGGTGAGGGCATTAATTATAGTTGGACATACTGTAGAAGCTTTCTAATAACTTAGACCAGATGAAAACAAGCTATGTTGACGGTGTTGGTATAAAGAAGATATAAGCTTTACAGCATGCCAGAAATGTACAGTATGCATAGGCCATACATGTTTGTGTAGCAGTCTAGCTTTTAATTGCATCATAAATCACAGAACGAAAGGTAATTCGTTTATTATTAGGCTCTAGGCCATTATTATAATATATGAGACTGTAGTTGTTATTATTATTATTGGTATGATTATATTATGTTTATTATCAGTAGGCTTATTATTAGTATTATTATTAGTATTATTATGATTAATACTGCTACATATAGGCTTTTGCTATTATTATTGTCAATTAATTTACGTTGAGTGAAGAACTCAGCGTGCCCTACTCAGCTAGAGATATCAGACAACTGGCCCAGTCACACATACATCACCCACATCTGGAATAAGTCTCAAGGTTCCACTGTATGCATGCATGCCTTACAATGTCCTTGACTGACCACCAGGCACCAGGAAGCCTCCTAAAATGCATTTAAAGACAGAAATAAACTGTAGAGACAGTTTTCTCAGTGAGATAACCTGAAGGTGGACGATAACATATCAGATACAGTTTAAATATTAATTTGTCTGAACACTGGTTGAAAGGTCTTTCAAGTTTACAGCGTTCAAGTTCAACATTACTTGTCTTTGTAGCAGCAGTATTGATCACAAGATGAGTGGATTTGGACAGGTACTCACAGCCGTCGGCGAGTTTGGTGCTTTTCAAAAGCGCTTGCTGGTGGCAATATGCATCCCCAACTTCCTCGCCGGCTTCCACATGTTTAGCCAGGTATTCACGGGTCTGAATTTCCCTCATCACTGCAACACCGACTGGATCCTGGTCCCAGGGCCCGACTTGACTACTGAACAAAAGAACAATCTTACCCTTCCAGTGGACAAGGATGGAGAGTATGATACCTGTTACATGTACACTCCGGTGGATTTGGATTTGGAAACAATCGAAGCATACGGGATTAATATGACCACAACATGCATGGAAGGTTGGGATTACGTGGCTTCCAAAGGCGCTTCCAGCCTGGTGACAGAGGTAGGGTCTATGGGTTGTGGTGACAGAGGTAGGGCCTGTACTGTTATGGGGTGCAATTATGGTTGAATCCGTACAATTCGGGTTTCTTTTGATCTGTTCATACATTAAAATCCAACTGCTTTTGGCTGCATGGACACAGTTTGCATCTGTTGCAGTACTCCCGCAATAAGTGATCCAAACTGTTGTCTATCAGATTGTGTGCGCCGTCTCTGCGCGCTTTGTTAGGGTTAGTGTCCATCTGTCTCCTAGGATCCTGGTCAACTTCTATTGGTGCACCATCGAGAGCATTCTGACAAACTGCATCACAGTGTGGTATGGCAGCTGCTCTGTCTCCGACCGGAAGGCCCTACAACGGGTGGTGAAAACCTTCCAGTACATCACCGGTGCCCAACTCCATGCCATCGAGGTCCTCCAGCGCAGCCGGTGTCTGTGGAGGGTGTGAGGCATCAGTAGGGACACCTCACACCCCAGCCACGGACTGTTTGCCCTCCTCCCATCCGGGAGGCGGTACAGGAGTCTCCGTTCCCGCACCAGCAGGCTCAGGAACAGCTTGTTCCCTGCAGCTGTTACTCTGCTGAACTCAGAATCCCCCCCCCCCCCTAGTATCAGTATACCCTCCCCCCATACCTGTACTGGCTGCACACTCAGGACATCAATTTAGCTTTTGCACTACTGCTTGTTTGCACATACCATATTTATTATATTGGTCTCTAATTATACATCTTACATACCTCAAGACCTATTGCCCTATCATATTGATATTCATCTCATGTATATTCACTTATTATATTAATTTATTTATACTCACTGTAATACCTTATACTGTAATACCATGCACTGTCTACAATATCATGTCTTTTCTTATCATGCCACTATCTGATTAGATGACAAACTACATTTTGTTGTCTCAGTACTTGTACTAATCTAATCTATCTAATGTAATCTAAAGTCATTTACGATGATTTGTAAGACACTGACTGTCATTGCTCTCTTAAGATAATGCAAATGAACAAGGCTTGACTGGTGAACTTTGAAGTGATTTGATTGGCGTCATTTATGGTTGCTAATAAACAATTTTCTTCTTGTTGCTGTCAAACATAAACCACTATCAACCATAAACCACTATCAACCATAAACCACTGTGTTCCCTCTTTTAAAGGCACTTGTTTATCAAGGCCTCAGTTGTCTAAGTGTATGGCTGGACCCAATATTTAGTGCACATGTTTCCTGTCACTGTATATTTTACTTTAGGCATGAATGTAACATTATTCTGTAGAGCAGCCATCAGAGCATGTTAACAGTTAATTCAAGCACACTACTGTATCTCTGCACTCTTACTCACAGTGTCATGAATGCAAGCAGCATGTCATATTATTATTATGCAAAGAGTGTCTCTCAATGTTCCCATCCCTTCTACTTCTCCTCTTCTTTCTCCTCAGTTTGACCTGGTGTGTGACAATAGTGGCCTGAATGAGGCAGCACAGTCCATCTACATGGCTGGTCTTCTGATTGGAGCCCTGGTGTTTGGGCCAATGGCTGACAGGTATGGGCTGAATAAACACTTCGATGTCCTATGCCATCTCTGTTCCAAAATACTGAAAACCCTGCACGTGGTTGTCCCATCCTTCTGTTACTCAATTATTCTCACAGGTGCTAAAAATGTTTTGTGAAGAACACACATATGTCGCAATTATTTCAAGGCATCTTTAGTCTAATGCCCTTCGTACGTTTCACAACATCAATAAATTCTTTTTTTCCTGGCAGGTTTGGCAGACGCTTTGTGATCCTCCTCTCCCTGCTCCTCCAGCTGTTGTTCGGCGTGGGTGCAGCTTTCTCACCCAACATCTACGTTTACATAGCTCTCAGATTTCTGGTTGGCACCACGATTTCAGCGATTGCCATAAACACATTTGTCTTAGGTGGGTGCCCTGTACTGCTCTTCACCTGGGATGTCTCTTGAATGGGGGCACCCTGGTATTAGAGCGTGGCCTTGTGCACAGCCTTTGCAGCCTTGCACACACACCTTAATAACCAACTTATCACTGTCATAAATGTATACCATGATAAGTTTTCAGGTGTGTTAGCTGGAACAAAAGCCCACAAACCCCTAAGCTAACTGTTTGATGCATCTGTCAGGCACAAAACCTTGCTTTGAATATTTCCATTCTAAAGGGATGGAGTGGACTTCAAAGAGGTCCCTCTTCACCATCTTATCCCATTGTTCCTTCGCTACTGGGCTGATGGTGCTGTCCGGGCTTGCTTACGGGATCCGCAACTGGAGGATCCTGCAGCTGGTACTCTCTAGCCCCGTCATCATCCTAGGTGTCTTGTTCTGGTAAGGCCGACTGTTGATCTCCCTCTACGAGCTTCTCTGTTGTGTAGGGGCAGGAAGTAGCTTATTCCACCCATCTCTATAAAATAGGAATGGAATTACTGTACTCATGAATATTGTCCTGTTGCTTGACTCATCTCCGATCTTTGTGTTGGTCTGATGTGTATGTTAGGACTCTCCCTGAGTCTGCTCGCTGGCTCATGACCCAGGGCAGGCATCGCGAAGCTCGCCAGGAGCTCCGGAAGGCAGCCAGGGTGAACGGGAGAGAGGTCCCAGAGACTCTGTTGGACAAGGTGATTTCCACCATCCACTGTAATCATTGTCTAAGCCGAGTGCCATCTTTGACTTAATTCACACATTGATGTGATGATGAGGCTCTGCTTTACAAGGTGATTTCTACCACCCACTCTTGTACTGTCATTGTCCAGGTGGAGCCTTAACATTTCATGTATTTATGTCAATGGAGAACTTGTGAGAACATTTGAGTGACACATACAGTACATGATGGCGCCATTAAAGTGTATGAATAAATAAGTTAAACTGTGTGCAAGCTTTATAAAACACCAATGCATCTTTCCCTCTAGCTGGAGGCGGAGAGCACAGCCAAAACAGGCAGCATGTTGGACCTCTTCAGAATTCCCTACTTGAGAAAACGAGCTTTCATTATGAGCTATCTCTGGTCAGTATGAGCAATGACCCTGTATTTGGCACCCTCTTTCAAACTGTCTGCAAATTACAGTAGCATGACACTCATTCCAAGGAATCTTGAAGTCATCGGGATAAACAACCATAGATAACAGATCTAGTGACATACAGTACATAGTGGCATATGGTGCATACAAGACAAGTTTGCAACACCTCTCTCCCGTCACTTTGGCAGGTTTGTAACCAGTTTGGTCTACTATGGAGTGAGTCTAAACGTGGGTAATTTTGGCCTGGATATCTACCTCACACAGCTAATCTTTGGCGCTGCAGAGATTCCTGCTCGCTTGGGCAGTCTGCCTCTCATCGAGCACTTTGGAAGAAGAATATGCCAAGCATGTGTTCTATTCTTTGGAGGAACAGCTTGTCTTGTCATTCTCCTTATTCCAGACAGTAAGTGCCTGCCTAAAAAAAGGGACTAGAAATGATGCAAGCAATGCAATAACATTTAAATTCTATTTACTAATTTCAAAGCTGATCAATCCCTAATCCCATTTTTTTTTTTTTAAATGAGTGCCTGCCTCCATTGGTGCAGATGCTGAAATATCTTTGCTGATTTTCCACCCTAGTCCAATTATATTTTACTTACAGTAAATGGATCTTGAATCCTGGTATTTTATATTGCTTGTTAACTTTCTCTCCTCCCCCAGACCTTCCGATTGTGGTAACAATCATCGCAGTGTTGGTGAAGTTTGGTCTTGCCGCCTCCTTCAATATCGTCTACATTTATACAGCTGAACTGTATCCCACTGTCGTGAGGTGAGGTCCCCTCACTAAAAATTGGATTTACCACAGATGGTATTTGTGAAATTAAACTTTGACCTGTTCTGGGTGAGGCCTACCCTCCCAAATGCACTGGACTCAAATGTTGACCCCTCAAATGCACTGGCCTCTGATTTCACTAACCTCATTGAATCATTTGATCTTGTTCAGTCTGTAAGAGATCCCACACATCTGAAAGGTCACACCCTTGACCTAGTGATGTCCTCTCGTCTTACTATTAATGATGTAGAGACAAAAGATATTCATGTGTCTGAACATAAAGCTATTCTGTTTAATGTAATTTTGCCCACAGTGCCCACTATCCAGGATATTCCTATTCGCTCCTGCTTCCTTAACTCTGCTACAGCGAATACATTTTCAGAGGCCTTTTCAAACCGTATTGCCACTTCAACAGCTCCTGTTCCCTTCCATCAGACTGTTGATCTGTTAGATAGTTTTAGTAGTATGTATCAGATAACCCTGGCTCCCTTTAAGACCAAGAAAAAAGGGTTGGACAGAGCCACTCCCTGGCTAAATGAAAGCACCTGCGCCTTAAAAAGGGAGTGTAGAAAGGCCGAAAGAAAATGGAAAGTCTGTAGACGTTTTCCACATTCGTTTAAAGGATCTGATGAAGTAATTGAATGCTAATGGAAAGAAAGTGAGAATAAAAGCATTTCTGTAATGCTGACTTCAATTTCGAGAAACAAAATCAAAATAGTTGTACAGATTGTTTTTATCAGTTGAGAAACATTTCCAACATTTTCCTTTCTTTTCATTTGCTGATCTAGAAAAAGTCTTCCATGCATTAATCTCATCTCGTTTAGATTATTGCAACTCCCTCTATTTTTCCCTCAGTAAAAAGTCCCTCTCAAATTCAAGTTGAGTTCAAGTTCAAGTTTATTTGTTACGTCTCTGTGGGGGGACATGCAGCGTTCGGCCTGTAGAGGGAGCTACAGGACCGTGGCCAGGGTTCGGAGGCGCGGCTGATTGCGCAGGTGTTGCGAATGAAGCCTCGCTAACGAAAGGTTTTAAGATGTGTGTGTCTCGGCTTTCGGGAGAGAAAGGGCGACTGGAAAGTCGCCGAGTGTGTTGAAAGACTGGAAAGTCGAACTAACGAACTTTATGAATAAACGGGACCTTTCCCTCACCACACCACTGCGTCTGCCTCTCTGTGTACAACGGACATTGTTACATTGGCGCCCAACCTGGGACACAGAGATGGAGGCGTTAAGCACGGCCATCGGAAAGATGGCCCTCATATTGGAACAGCAGGCCCACCTCCAGCACGAGCAGCAGTCCGCGATGGGAGAGATGGCGACGGCGAGGGCTGAGGACCGTGCCCTCCTCCGGGAGCTCGTCGGGGCCATCAAAGCGGGACCGGCGCCCGGCTCGCCACAAGGTCCCCCCAAGGTACACCTCCAGAAGATGGGGGACCTGGACGACCCGGAGGCGTTCCTGGCGGTGTTCGAGGGGACGGCGAGGATCTCGGGGTGGCCGGACGGCGAGTGGGCGTACCATCTGCTGCCCCTCCTGTTGGGCGAGGCGCAGCTCGCTGCCCACAGTCTGCCAACGGCCGCCCAGCGGGACTATCCCTCCCTCGCCCGGGCGATTCGGGACCGCCTGGGCCTCACCCCGGAGGAACACCGTAGCCGGTTCCGGGCCCTGACGATGGAGGAGGGGAGCCGGCCCTTTGCCTACGCCCAGCGGCTGCGGGACAGCGCGCGGCGGTGGCTGGACCCAGAGAACAGCTCGGCGGAGGAGGTCGGGGACCGGGTGGTGTTGGAGCACTTCCTCACGGGGCTCCCGGCCCGGACCGCCGCCTGGGTCCAGTACCACCGGCCCCAGGATCTCGCGGCCGCCGTTACCTTGGCAGAGGACCATCTCTCCCTCCCGCCGCAGGAGCCCCGACGACCAACCCCGGTCCCGCGCCAGGGGGCGGGGGGCCGGCGCCCGGAAGTTGCCGTGCTGCCGGAGGAGGAGAGGCCGGCGCCCGCCCCGAGGACGAGATGGCAGGGGCAGGCATGTCGAGAACCAGCCCTGGCCCCACAGGAAGCACCCCGAGCGACAGGGGGGGTGTGTTGGCGATGCGGACGGCCGGGCCATGTACGGGCGGAGTGCCCAGTGAGGGAGGTGGGGCAGGTCGTCCGCATCGGCGACATACCGGGCCCTCCCCCTGGACCAGGAGCGACGTATCGTGTTCCGGTAAGGATACAACATGATACGCACCAGGCGTTCTTGGATTCGGGCTGCATGCAGTCCATGATCCAGGAGCGCCTGGTTCGACCGGGGGCATTGTTAAAGGCATCGAGGGTGTTGGTGAAGTGTGTGCATGGGGACATTCACGAATATCCTGTGGTCGCGATCGAAATTCATTTTGAAGGGAAAAAGCATAGTGTACAGGCGGCGGTTAGCCCGCGCCTCACGCATCCCCTTATTCTGGGTGTAGATTGGGAGGGGTTTCCTCAAGCGGTAAAGCGGGCTACCGGGGTGCGTGCACGACAGAGAGGGAGGTGTGAGGCGTGTAATGTGCTCTGTGCTGAGGCGGCGCCTCGCGACACTGCCGAGGAGCCGGAGCCGGCGGGGGGGTCTCAACCCGAGATTTCCCCGCCGAACTATCCGCTGCTAGGTGACTTCCCCCTCGAGCAGTATCGTGACGAGACTCTACGATCGGCCTATGACCAAGTGATAGCGATTGATGGTACGGCCAGACACAGTACGCGCCCACCCCTATTTCGCGATTATCAGCGACAGGTTGTACCGAGTAAGTCGTGACTCACATAGCCAGGAGGAAGTAACCCAGTTGTTGGTTCCCCGTAGCCGCCGGGAAATGGTCTTCCAGGCGGCTCATTTCAACCCCATGGCGGGCCATTTAGGGTATGATAAGACACTAAACCGTATAATGGCTCGATTTTATTGGCCGGGAATTCGGGCAGAGGTGCGTAGGTGGTGCGCTTCTTGTCGCGAGTGTCAGTTGGTAAATCCCCCAGCCATTCCACGGGCCCCCTTGCGGCCCTTACCATTGGTCGAGAACCCATTCGACCGCATAGCCATGGATATTATCGGGCCATTTGATCGGTGTACACAGGGATATCGATTTGTGTTGGTCTTGATAGATTACGCAACCCGATACCCCGAGGCAATACCGCTGCGCAATATCTCTGCCAGGAGTGTAGCGCAGGCATTGTTTTAAGTAATCTCCCGCGTGGGAATCCCGAAAGAGATTCTCACCGATCAGGGCACTAATTTTATGTCACGCACCCTCAAAGAACTGTATGGCTTGTTGAACATCAAGGCGGTTCGAACCAGTGTCTACCACCCGGCCACTGATGGCCTTTGTGAGCGGTTCAATCGGACCTTGAAGTTAATGATCCGGAAGTTTGTACACAGGATAGTCGGAATTGGCATAAATGGCGAGATCCCCTGCTGTTTGCGGTACGGGAAGTCCCCCAAGCTTCCACGAAGTCCCCCAAGCTTTAATGTGTTTTCCCCGTTTGAATTACTATACGGCCGTAAGCCCCGGGGTGTCCTAGACCTTCTTAAAGAAAATTGGGAGGGAGGGTGAAAGTAAAAGTGAGATTCAATATGTCCTGGACTTGCGCACAAAGCTCCACGCCCTAGGGGTTATCTCACGCGAGCATTTGCTGCAAGCCCAGGAGCGTCAAAAGCGCCTATACGACAGGGGAACTAACCTGCGAGAATTTACACCGGGAGACAAGGTGCTCGTACTGTTACCCACCTCCAGCACGAAATTACTCGCGAAGTGGCAAAGGCCGTTTGTGGTCACACGTCGCATGGGGGACGTGGATTATGAGGTAGTACGCTCGGACCGGGGGGATAGCTTGCAGGTGTATCACGTAAATCTCCTAAAAAAATGGAACGACGTGGTCACTGTTGCTCTGGCTACAATAATTCCAGAGAGAGATGAGTTCGGTCCGGAAGTCCCAAAATCAAAAGTTAGCACTCCGGTCGGTATTGATAACCATCTCTCTGCTAGCCAGGCCACGGACGTTGCAGATTTGCAAGCTAAATTCGCGGACGTGTTCTCTCCCCTGCCCGGTCGGACTACGCTTATCGACCACCACATAGAAACGCAGCCGGGTTTAACGGTGCGCACGCGTCCCTATAGGTTGCCGGTACACTAACGAGACATTGTGTGCAGGGAATTGGAAGCCATGCTGGAGCTGGGTGTGGTCGAGGAGTCCCGCAGTGACTGGTGTAGCCCCATCGTGCTTGTCAACAAGCCGGATGGGGCTATACGGTTCTGTGTGGATTATAGACGGGTTAATGTGGTCTCCAAGTTCGATGCCTACCCGATGCCCCGGGTTGACGAGCTCTTGGACCGGCTTGGCACGGCCAAATATTTCACGACGTTGGATTGCACGAAGGGATACTGGCAGATTCCACTCTCGCCGGTATCCCGGGAGAAAACTGCATTCTTCACTCCGCTCGGGCTGTTCCAGTTCACAGTGCTCCCTTTCGGGTTGTTCGGAGCCCCAGCCACTTTTCAGCGCCTCATGGACCGTATTCTGCGGCCGCACTCTGCCTATGCTGCGGCCTACCTAGATGACATTGTCATTCACAGTGACACCTGGCCGCAGCATGTGCGGAGTGTGGCTGCTGTTCTGCGGTCCCTGAGGCAGGCGGGGCTGACGGCCAACCCGAAGAAGTGCGTGATCGGGCGGAGGGAGATCCGGTATCTGGGGTACCACTTGGGTCGGGGGGAGGTGCGGCCGCAGATTGAAAAGACTGCGGCCATCGCCGCGGCCCAAGACGAAGAAGGAGGTGAGGGCCTTCCTGGGGCTGGCTGGCTATTACCGGCAGTTCGTGCCGGGATTTTCAGAGCTGGCCAGTCCTTTGACGGACCTCACCCGGAAGGGTGCCCCGGATCCGGTCCAATGGTCGGGCCAGTGCCAGGGGTCGTTCGAGGCCCTTAAGGGAGCTCTTTGTGGAGAAACGGTCCTGTATGCGCCTGATTTTTAACCTCCCTTTCTCCCTACAGACGGACGCGTCGGATAGAGGCCTGGGAGCAGTGCTGACCCAGCGGGTGGAGGGGGCTGACCGGCCGGTGCTGTACCTGAGCCGCAAACTATCGGAGAGGGAGGGCCGGTACAGCACGGTGGAGAAGGAGTGCCTGGCCATCAAGTGGGCGGTCGGCGCCCTCCGCTACTACCTGCTGGGTCGCGCTTTCACCCTCTACTCCGACCATTTTCGGTCGTGCACAGACCGGGGGCGCAGATGGTCGTGGCAGACTTCCTCTCCCGTGCAGGGGGGGGGGGAGTAGGTTGTCGGCCGTCGTGTCCCCGGCCTGTGTCGGGCGGTGGGGGTATGTGGGGGGACATGCAGCGTTCGGCCTGTAGAGGGAGCTACAGGACCGTGGCCAGGGTTCGGAGGCGAGGCTGATTGCGCAGGTGTTGCGAATGAAGCCTCGCTAACGAAAGGTTTTAAGATGTGTGTGTCTTTCCCTCACCACACCACTGCGTCTGCCTCTCTGTGTACTAGGGATGGGCGATACCACACTTTTAGGATTCGATACGATACCGATACTTTTTCTTGCATTTTCATCGATATCGATACCGATACTTATTGGCAATTTTTGTCAGTAAAAATATTATTACATTTAAGACAAATCACAAGACAATTACAGACCATTTATACAAACTTTATTATGGTCAATGCATAATAAAATAAAAAATAAAATAAATAACATAAATATGAATGAAATAAATTAAATATGAACAAAAACATACACATTTTCACTTTTCTTATTTCTCAAAAAAAAGAAAAAAGACCAATCTTGGTAGAAAAAGCTAAAAGGAAAAAATCCAAAACAAACAAAAACAACTACTATATCATAACAATGTTATGTTTGGAACCTCTTTGTAAAAGTAAACATGTAACACTTCACTGAAGCAAAAAAAAGAGGTCATAAAGATCATAATAAACTAGGATTTCCTTATCCTATAAACCTGCATAAGAAAGACAGTTGTTCCCTGAGAAAATGAACTTCAAATGAACTAGAAAAATGTCTGACACCATCACACCTTTAGTGCACTCAAGATATGTCGTCACACGTTACTGAAGTGTCAGATTGCTGTTCAGAAAAAGTAGCATATTCACATTTTCTGCTTTAAGACGATTGCGCCTCTGGCTGATTATTTCTCCGGCCTTAGAGAAGAGTCTCTCTGCTGGAACAGACGTTGCAACAGTTCCGAGGTATTTTTTCGCAACTTTGTTCAGCAGTGGAAATGTGGCTTCATTTTTTTTCCACCAAATCAAAGGGTCCTCACTCCTTGGGATCACCTTTTCCTCCATGTATCTTCTCATTTCAATATATGCATCTGTGTTTGCTGTGCGTTTGCTCTGACAAGCCTCAACCCGACTGTCAAACTCCCGCCATAACCCTTGGATGATGAACACTCAGCAGGTGACCCTTGTGTCACTTGTGTCACAGTTGATGCAGTCGCAGCGGCTTCATGTCTGGTTGACTGTGTTTCAGCGCAGGCCAGGGCTTGCATCTCTGTGATGATCCTTGATTTAATCATTTCCACAGTCACAGAATCACAGAACACAATGTTTCTGAAGCGAATGTCCAAAAAGGTGCTGGCTGCAAGAGTGTGGTTGTGCTCAATGTTTTGGAACCGTCGCCTGCACTTATCGATTGGTGAAAAATAACACCACACCACGCTTCGTTTTTTGTCTGCCATATCCATATCGGCTGTGTCACACGTTGACGCTCATTCGCTCGTCTCCTGTCACGTGACATGGGCCAGCTCAATACGCCGCCAGTACAGGCCTACAGGGGTGTCCCGGCACATAGTAATTTAAGTAAGGAATCAAAACAGCTGAAAGTGATGCATACACCCCCAATTATTATTTTTTAGTTTATATCGATATTTTTTTAGGGAAATCGATTCCAAATGAGTAGTGCGTGAGTATCGATCTATCGATACCACAGGATCGATACGCCCATCCCTACTGTGTACAACGGACATTGTTACAGTCTCATACACAAGTGCAGGGAGTAAAATTCTTGGGCTCGGTTCCTTGACAATGCAGCATACAATACAAATAATACAAATACGCAGTAGTGCAATGAGGTAGGACAAGACAATAAGTGACATAGTACAATATAAGTGAGACGATTGGACAGTGACGATTGTTGGGGACACAAGACAGTAGACATGACATAATTTCAGTATAAATAGTAGAGTAAAAAAAGTGGTTCAGTGGAATGTCATTATTACTGCACTGTGCCGTTGGTGTAAGAGGTGATGTTAAAGTGGCTATGTGCTGGTAGAGTCCATTCTGTGGTTGTGCTGGGGGTAAAGTCATGGGTTCGGGGTAGGCTTGTTCATGAGCCTGATGGCCTGGAGGAAGTAGCTGTTGGAGAGCCTCTGAGTTTTGGCCCTGAGGCTCCGGAGGAGGCTCCGTCTTTTGGACGGCAACAGTTCAAACAGGCTGTGATTGGGGTGGCTGGGGTCTCTGATGATCCTCCCGGGTTTGCTGACACATCGTTTGCTGTATATGTCCTGGATGGAGGGAAACTCACATCCACTGATGCGCTCAGCTGGTTACAGATGGTCAAAAATGCAGCAGCTAGACATTTAACCAGAACTAGGAAAAGAGACCACATCACTTAAATGTTAGCCTCCCTACACTGGTTAGGGTTAGGGTTAGTTTTAGAATTGATTTTAAGATTTTACTGATCACTTTTAAGGCTCGGCTGGGTCTGGCACCAGACTATATTTCTGACATTTTAATCCCCTACGAGCCTCAGTCTACACTGAAGACAAAAGGTGACCATGCCTTTGCCTCAGACTCTGGAAAGACCTGCCAGAGGATATTAGGCTAGCAAAATGTAGCTTAAAAGATTTTCTTTGAAATCGGCCTTTAATTGATACATTTTTAATGTGTTGTATTTTACTGTTTTCTACTTATATTTTTGTTTTTGAAGCTGCCCTTTTATTTGCATATCTGTTTTATCAGTTGTAAAGTCCCTTTGTAACAAAGTGTTTTAAAAAAGGCGCTATAAATAAAGTTTAGTACTATTATATTATTATTATTATTATTATTATTATTATTATATAAATACATGTACTCACCAGACACTTTATTAGGTACACCTGTTCAACTGCTCGTTAACGCAAATATCTAATGGTGTGGGGGATATTTTCTTGGCACACTTTGGGCCCCACTTTGGCCCCACCAATTGAGCATCGTTTAAACGCCACAGCCTACCTGAGTATTGTTGCTGACCATGTCCATCCCTTTATGACCACAGTGTACCCATCTTCTGATGGCTACTTTCAGCAGGATAACGCGCCATGTCACAAAGCTCACATCATCTCAAACTGGTTTCTTGAACATGACAATGACTTCACCGTACTCCAATGGCCTCCACAGTCACCAGATCTCAATCCAATAGAGCACCTTTGGGATATGGTGGAACGGGAGATTCGCATCATGGATGTGCAGCCAACAAATCTGCAGCAATGATGCTATCATGTCAATATGGACCAAAATCTCTGAAGAATGTTTCCAGCACCTTGTTGAATCTATGCCACAAAGAATTAAGGCAGTTCTGAAGGCAAAAGGGGGTCCAACCCGGTACTAACAAGGTGTACCTAATAAAGTGGCCGGTGAATGTATATTGGTGTGTTTTGCCTCAAGTATAATTTCTTGACACTAACATGAGATACCTGGTCTGTGTGTATTGAACCCTGGCAGGCAGAGTGGTGTAGGTCTGAACTCGATGTGTGCACGCGTGGCAGGTATTCTGGCCCCTCTCATCAAGCTACTGGAGGTCTACCACTACGCTATCCCCATGGCGATATATGGGACCCTCCCCCTTATTGGTGGGGGGCTGTGCTTCCTGCTTCCTGAGACTCTTAATACTGAACTCCAGGACCACGCAGACCTCCCTGTGGAGGAGTCCAAGTAAGTACTACCCTCTTCATAGATGGATGGAAACTGTTCAGATAATACCTGTTTCTATTGTTGTAGTCATACAGTATGAAGTACATACAAATATTTAGAATGTCATGTATTTACTATGCATTTGAAAAGCATTATCTGCAAGAAGGGTGTAACTCTTTTTGCTTTTGATTTCAGGGCTCATAAGAAGGGGAATGTTGGAAATGACTACATTCAGGGGAACAAAGCAAAAGAGACCACAACATTGTAAACCACAACGTACCACAACATTGTAAACCACAACATACCACAACATTGTAAACCACAACGTACCACAACATTGTTTGATATTACCTTTTACATTATCTTTGCCTACACTGTGTTTTTCATATGTAATTATGTGTTAACATCAGGTAAATATAATGAATTGCCAAAAATGCTGTAAGCTAAACTATAAGGCTCAAGGCTTTTAATAGAGATGTTACTATGACAACAAATGGTTTGGTGCAAAGTGGTATATTAGAATATACCACTCTGGTTTGGTGAGGCACCCAGTGAGGGGTGGCTTACGCGGAAGCTTCCCACTCCTCAAGGAGCTATAGAATGCGTGTGTACATGTTCATTACTTTATAGTAAATCACGCGCACATTGCTGACATAAAAAACTTGAATTACACAAAAAAAATTGATTCAACACAGTCTCCTACTTAAATCGTGTGCCTATTGTTATGGAAAATACATTCATAGAACTATTTTCAGGTTATACACTTTCATATGACTGATACAACTTGTGTAACTACTGTGATTACATTTTCTCTTGCCACACCTCTAAAGTTCTATAGCCATTGTTCTGAGAAGCACTGTATGATTTACCATATGAACAGCGGTGATCTCTGAGGGAGTGGTAGGAGAGAGCAATAATGGGGGGACAGGCGCATCCTGTCGATAGGTGTGAAATGTTGAACGGCGATTAATCAGTAAAGAAAGCCTCCCCATTGTTCATTCTCTCCCGCCCTTTCACACGTAAGCACAAGGCCATCAGCCGATAGCCTTGTAGGCGCCTGGCAATATGTTCAAACTGTATAAAAGACAAACCTAATCATTGTCTCTTTAGACTTGTGCTGAACGAACCCCGGTTCTACGCTGGGCTGCTGTTACGCTCTTGTCTCTTGTTTGCAAGCAATAAATACCGGACTCAGATATTGTGGCTACTCAGGACTTGTTTCTTGATTCTTACCTCCGAAGAGCTAAAGTACAGAGTGGTAAATCCTAGACTTCCACCACACTATACACTATTGTACGCTACGTCAACAACTTAAGATATACAGTATACGCTATGTGCGGATAAGTGAATTTATGTGACTTACGTAAGAAGTTAATCTTTATTAACTCAAATTGTCAGGGGAAGGCATGAGCATTTGCAACAACTAGAAAACGAAGTTACAAATGAAATTTCGTGGGTTTGCAAAGTCTTATTTTGATAGTAGAAAAAGGTTTAAAGATGGTTTGGACGATAGATAGATTTGCTGGGTAGTTCAAAGAAAGTGAGATAGTCTTATTTTAGTACAGGATGCAGATAAAGATGGTTTGATTGGTGGGTTGGGTGGATGGATGAATGGTTTATTGGTTTGTTGGTTGGTTGGATGGATGAATTGATAGATGATAGATACTGTAGATTGAAAGATGAGAGTAAATTATGTACATAGATACTGTAGGTAGATAGATGAGGGAAAGATAGATAGATGAGAGAAGGATAGATAGATGAGAGAAGGATAGATAGATGAGAGAAGGATAGATAGATGAGAGAAAGATAGATAGATGAGAGAAGGATAGATAGATGAGAGAAGGATAGATAGATGAGAGAAGGATAGATAGATAGAAGCTGGTTTGGTTGCTTGGATGAATGGATAGATTAGAGGGGAGGTATAGATAGAATGTATCGTAGGAACCCAATGATCCTCATAAACTTATGTTAATTCATGCAACTTAAAAAGGCTTACAGTTTAAAAAGTCTAAATAGTATCAAAACGCCCAATGGAAGTTATTTAAATGGAGGCAGTCTACACACTTTTAATTGTTTAATTGAGTTGTCAATAAAATATGAAAAGGTGGATGCATTTTAAAATGTCCCCATTCAGAGCAAATGGCCATAGGAATGAATAGGATTTCAGGCAAAATGGGGTACAGTGCAAAAAGTATAAATGGTATGAACAAAAATAGATGTAATGAATAGCAAACGTTACTATTTGTTGGAATGGTGTGAATAGCTTAAGAGTTTTAGGAGGAGTAGCATCCCGAAAAATCTGAATAATTTTAATAATAATAAGTATGAGCAATAACAATAGTTGGACTTGCTGAAGCAAGCCTATTAACTAGAAAAAGAAGATCCAGAAGGGCTTGCAAAGTCTTATTTTGGTAGTGGAAAAAGGTTTAAAGATGTGACAATAGATAGATTTGCTGGGTAGTTGAAAGAAAGTGAGATAGTCTTATTATGGTAGCGGATAAAGTTAGAGAGGTTTGGTTGGTTGGATGGATAGAATGTTAGATAGACAGTTAGATAGATAGGATGAGCCAGGGGTACTTCAGTGGAGTGGGTGGAGAGTTGGTTGGTTGAGTGGTAGAGTTGGTTGGTTCCCCGGGTGAGAGTTTTTGGAGTTACAAAAAACATATTAGTTTAAAAAGTTTAATAGGTATCAGAAAGCTTTTTTCAGGGTTGCTGAAGATTTTCAGGGTAATTGAACGAAAATGAGTTAGGTTGGTTGGTTGACTAGATGGATGAATGGATAGATGAAAAAAAGAGGATGGATGTATGGGAGACGGGAGGTATAGAAAGATCAAAACAATTAAGAGGTTAATCAGTATGGGTTATTCTGAGTTAAGTAATAGAAACTGGTGAAAGGAAGAAAGGATTATGCTAGGCAGTTGAAAGTTTAGATAGATATAAGGTTGGAAAGATAGAAGGTTAGATACTGTATATATATATATATATATATATATATATATATATATACAGTAGATAGATAGATAGATAGATAGATAGATAGATAGATAGATAGATAGATAGATAGATAGTCTGCTAGAATGACGACACCTGTCGTAAGACAATGCATTCACACTGGTATTCAGTAGGCAAATTATATATTATATTATATATATATATATACAAGTTATATATTAGCTACATAATCAGGAGGCATATCCCATAGTTATGTCCTCACCGTTCCCTACCCCCTAGTGACTGGAGGGTGATTGGTGCCATGCCCCCCCGCCCCCCGTCACAAATATACTAGTCGTAACTTGCCTGGTTTAGAACTTCCACATCTGGCACAAATCTCAATGTTCCACTGTCACGTGCATGCGTTACAAAGTCCCTTGACTGACTAGATTGACTAGACGAACCAGACTGCCTCATAAAGATGCATGACACACGTCAACATTTTACTTTGGAACAAATTAGTCTTTGATATGTTATGTGTTTTGTGTAGGCCTAAACCTTTTTCAACTTTTACAACGATGGGATATTTTTTCTCCATGAGATTATAGCGCTCCATAACATGAGTGCGCGTGTGATTGCATATCAAGTTTAAATATTATTTTTTCTGCACGTCGATGCCGGTTAAGAGGTGTTAAGAGGTGTTGTAGTTGACAACTTTTTGTCAAACATTACTTAAACATTAGTTCAAACATTATTTGTAATAATTTGAGCAGTATTTATCACAAGATGGGCGGATTTGGACAGGTACTCACAGCGGTCGGCGAATTTGGTGCGTTTCAAAAGCGCTTGCTGGTGGCAATATGCATCCCCAACATCTTCACCGCCTTCCACATGTTTAGCCAGGTATTCACGGGTCTGAATTTCCCTCATCACTGCAACACCGACTGGATCCTGGTCCCAGGGCCCAATTTGACTACTGAACAAAAGAACAATCTTACCCTTCCAGTGGACAAGGATGGAGCGTATGATACCTGTTACATGTACACTCCGGTGGATTTGGATTTGGAAACAATCGAAACATACGGGATTAATATGACCACAACATGCATGGAAGGTTGGGATTACGTGGCTTCCAAAGGCGATTCCAGCGTGGTGACAGAGGTACTGTACAGGCTGTGCTCCTATGCTACCCGTGATGTGGGGATCTTTGTGGATCAGGTTATGGTAGTGAAGGGAAAGCTTATCAGACATAGCTACAATTAAGTTTGAAAATAAATAAATTAAACTAGTGTAAATTAAATTAGTGTAAATTAAATTAGTGTAAATTAAATTAAAAATAAAATCATATGTGTCATGTGTCTCTCTCACTGTCCCCATTCCCGCCTCTTCTTTCTCCTCAGTTTGACCTGGTGTGTGACAATAGTGGCCTGAATGAGGCAGCACAGTCCATCTACATGGCTGGTCTTCTAATTGGAGCCCTGGTGTTTGGGCCAATGGCTGACAGGTATGGGCTGAATAAACATTGTCCTATCATCCAACATGGTGGATCAATCCCAACATTGTGGACCATTCGCATCTCCCTTCCAAAGAACAGAGGAGTCAATTATCCTCAAATGTGCCAACATGTTTTGTAAAGAACTCTTCCCACACGTTGGTCGCAATGACATTTCACAGTATTAATAAAGTCTCTTTCTTCTGGCAGGTTTGGCCGTCGCTTTGTGGTTCTTCTCTCCCTGCTCCTCCAGCTGTTGTTCGGTGTTGGCGCAGCTTTCTCACCCAACATCTATGTTTACATAGCACTTCGATTTGTGGTTGGCTCCGCAGTTTCAGGGATCTCCATAAACACATATGTCTTAGGTGCGTGCCCTGTACTGCTGTACACCTGAGTTGTCACTGTGTCATATACACAATACAACCCACAAACACAAACTGAGACACCCTGGAGTTAACAGCAGGAAAAACCTTAAAGGGGAAGTTTACCCTAACCTAACCTAATTCAAATAAACAACTCATCACTGTCTTAAATATAGACAGGGATTATTTTAATCAGATGTGTTAGATATTGGCTGGAAGCTGCACACCCTACCTGATCACCTGACAGGTACAAACCTTTGCTATATGCATTTTTCCTTTCTGAAGGGGCAGAGTGGACCGGTACCTCAAAGAGGGCCCTCTTCACTGTCTTCTCTCACTCTTTCTACGCTGTTGGACTGATGGTGCTGTCAGGGATTGCCTATGGGATCCGCAACTGGAGGATCCTGCAGCTGGTACTCTCTAGCCCCATCATCATCCTGAGTGTCTTCTTTTGGTAAGGCTGACCTTTGATCTCCCTCTACGAGCTTCTCTGCTTCTGCAGGGGTATCAGCTACGAGCAGCTTACTTCTCCCATCTCTGATTGATGTGAATGGGATTATATTGCACTGTTGGTCGACTCATCCCTGACTTTTGTGTTGGTCTGATGTGTATGTTAGGATTCTCCCCGAGTCTGCTCGCTGGCTCATGACCCAGGGCAGGCAGGACGAGGCTTGCAAGGAGATCCGAAAGGCAGCCAGGGTGAACGGGAGAGAGGTCCCAGAGACTCTGTTGGACAAGGTGATTTCCACCATCCACTGTAATCATTGTCTAAGCCGAGTGCCATCTTTGACTTAATTCACACATTGATGTCAATAGAGGATTTGCGACAAAACAATTGCAGTACACATACAGAAGCTACATGTCTTTCAAGTTAAAACATGAGCTTATGACACCACAAAGGGCACCATTTTAGTGTAGAACGAAGAATTCACTAAACTGTGTCTATGATTTATGACACACTAATGCATCTCTCCCTCTAGCTGGAGGCTGAAAACACGGCCAAAACAGGCAGCATGTTGGACCTCTTCAAAATTCCCTACTTGAGAAAAAGAGCTCTCATTATGAGCTATCTCTGGTCAGTATGAGCAATGACCCTGTATTTGGCACCCTCTTTCAAACTGTCATTAAAATTACAATAGCATGACACTCAATCAAACAAATCTTGGAATCATTTGATAACAGCTGTAAGTGTGAGATGTTGCACACTTATTCCCCAAAACCATCCAGGTTTGTAACCAGTTTGGTCTACTACGCAGTGAGTCTAAACGTGGGTAATTTTGGCCTGGATATCTACCTCACACAGCTAATCTTTGGTGCTGCAGAGATTGTCGCTCGCTTGGGCAGTCTGCCTCTCATCGAGCACTTTGGAAGAAAAATATGCCAAGCATGTTCCCTATTCTTTGGAGGAACGGCTTGTCTTGTCATTCTTCTTGTTCCAGACAGTAAGTGCCTGCCTCCATTAATGCAGATGCTGAAATAACTTTTCTGATTTTCCTCCTGTATGTAATATAGTAAGTAATATAATCATAAATGGATACTTGATGCTCGTAATTATTTTTTACATCATTCTCCTCCCCCAGACCTTCCAATTGTGGTAACAATCATTGCAGTATTGGGGAAGTTTGCTCTTGCCGCCTCCTTCACCATCGTTTATGTTTATACAGCTGAAATGTATCCCACTGTCATGAGGTGAGGTCCCATCACTATAGGCAACACTAATTTAAACATTTGCTGTTTCTCCTCAATATATAATTTCTTGATATATAATTTCTTGACACTAACATGAGATCCCTGGTCTGTGTGTATTGAACCCTGGCAGGCAGAGTGGTGTAGGTCTGAACTCGATGTGTGCACGCGTGGCAGGTATTCTGGCCCCTCTCATCAAGCTCCTGGAGGTCTACCACTACGCTATCCCCATGGCGATATATGGAACCCTACCCTTTATTGGTGGGGGGCTGTGCTTCCTGCTTCCTGAGACTCTTAATACTGAACTCCAGGACCACGCAGACATCCCTGTGGAGAAGTCCAAGTAAGTACCATCGTCTTCATAGCTGGATGGAAACTGTTCAGATAATATCTGTTTCTATTATTGTAGTTATACAGTATAAAGTGGATACAAAGATTTAGAATATCATGTGTTTGTAGTGCATTTGAGAAGCTTTAGCAGCAAGAAGAGTGTAACTCTTTGTTTTTGTTTTTTCAGAACACCTAAGATGGAAAACAACCTCCACTACATTCAGGGCAAGAAAGCAAAAGACACGCAGATCACACAGTTGTAAATTATGATAATTCTGTTTTATATTACATATTATTATCTTTGCTTACACTGTACAGATATGGTATTTATACGTAATCATGTGTTAATATCAGGTAAATAGAATGAATTGACAAAACTTCTGTACCTATGAGGCACATATCAATGTACTGTATACAGTAAATTAGTGTACTGTTGCCATTAATTATACAGTAATTCATCATTTACATTTAATTCATTATTTACCATTTTGTAAATTAAACCTATTACAGTATCTTTTATGGTGAATTGAACTATGAAATAAAGCCATGATTTCCTGAATTTCACAGATGTTCTTTTGGAAACTGAGAAAATGCATTCTATATATTCATGAATTACACCTCGACCTAATAAATAAAATGTTCTTTGCTGGTATATAATTTCTATAAAAACATTGTTTGGGATCAGTAGGCGAGGCTATATCTATGATTTTGTTAATGATAGATTATTAAACTTTTCATTCACTCAAACACGGTTTCCATGGCCCCAGAGATGCTGCGATCCACAATGTTGTCATTGTCACTGTAATGTCAACTGAGAACACAAAAAGTATCAAACTTTTACTGAGGACAAATATTACTCAACTTTCACATACAATATAAAAGATTAAAAAAACCATCAGACTTTATATTCTGGCTATGTCTAGACAAGAGCCTGTCATCAGGGATGACCACTCACCTGTGGGGAGATCTATATGACATCAGTGCCATTAGACTCCATGTCCTCTGTGTTCCTCTGCAGCCAGCGGTCCTTATGTTGGGTGTGGCCAAAGCCCTCATCATAATTCCCTTTCCTTCTGAACAGCTGTTGGTAGTGAAATACGCAGTAGAACTCCCCGTAAAGAGGTGCGTAGCTGCACATGCTATGATAGAGCACATATCTTTGTTAGCTCCAAAACATTTACATGGATGTAAGATATTATAATATGGGTTTGATTACTGTTAAGCATAATTCCAATGTACAATAACAATTCAGAACAAATCATTTGAAGCAATAACCTTATATGGACAATGATTTCAGGTTTCATTTTCAATTACATTCATTCACCTATACTGATTACAGCAAAATGATCAAGGTGTTGAATTTCAAGATTATTTTGTTTGAATTCATCTGCAGTTCTTGATATCTCACCTCAACTTCTTGTTACAGTGCTTACAGCAGAAACAGTTTTTGTGAAAAAATAATTTATCTGCTGTCATTTTCTCCATAGGATAAACTGGTTTCAAACAGGCTGAGCACATATCTTGCTTAGATGGGAGAAACTAAAGGGACAATAAACAAAGCAGAAATGAATTCATGACAAAGTTGAACTGTTTGAAACACTGGGTTACATATTACTTTAAGTTGCCCCTATTCCTTTCTGTAATTACTTAAACAACATTGTATTAACATACGTTTACATTAGTTTTTGCTTTTTACATGATTACATGACAACAAATGTTGCCGAACACTGTAAGAAAATGTGCATGTTTCCTTAATGAGTTCTCTGACATTTTGTGTTAGATTTATCCCATGATTGACAAGAAATATCTGAACAGTTGACCACGTGTGTGAGGCCAAGTGATCCATTTTGGTCAAAGAGCGCAAGACAATGGAAAATTCACATTTTATTTCATTCAAAAGTAAGAAAACACATAAATAAACCCCAAAATAATAGTGTGTTCTAAACAAATCAAACACAATATATGAAAAAAAAACATTTATTGTTATAACATTTACTGAGGGGAAAAGCCTGTCTCTAGAAGTTACAAGGGAGGTGAAGGCTTTTTGTTGATAGGCAATCTGACCTCTGGGTATGTGACTACCTCATGTCTGGTTTGACTGGTCACTACTGAACCCCAAGATGATGTTTTAGTTTCTGGCTGGTTGGAGACAACTGTGGAGGCTTTGGAGGAATATGACCGGTTGCCAAAATGATCTGTCTTGTCATAGTTCTCTCTAACAGTCTGGGAGCCAATGATGCTATTCCCGTCAGGGATGGTCTGCACCTCAAGGACGCTGACCTGGCGTCTCTGATTGAGAGGGTTGCAGGGGCTGCAGGAAGATTGCCTTTGACCAGGGCCCTCGCTGGGGTCACTGATCTCGTCGTGAGAGCTACTGTTGCATGGCATAATCTTTGTTGACCGGAATTTCTCGCCTGGCTTGGGGCTGTGCTGACAGACTGAGCCTGCTGCGGGCTGGGGTGTCTGCAGGGATGATTCAGCCTTCTTTCTGGCTGCAGATTGTATGGAGATGAAGCAAGGGGAGGATGGAGGACTGGTCCTAGGTTTTGTGGCTGGGACCTCCAACATCTGATCAGCCTCAGATATTACAGACAGAAATCTGTCTTTCTGCAATTTAGTGTTAGGGTTCTCCTTTCCATGAGACATTTTAGCTCTGCTTGTGCCAATGCAAATTTTCCTTATGTTGCTGGTGGTTGGGGAACCCTGCACTGTTCCCAGGGACTCTTTAAAGAGACAAGATAAACCTGCAATGTCAGAGTCTGACTTTAAAGTGGAGACAGAGTACAGAGCCTTCTTTATGGTCTCCTCTATGTCCATAAGTCTTGCCAAGGTCTGCTCTTTAAGATTCATTATTTCCTCACTTGCCCTCTCAAGATCTCCAAAAACATGTGCCATGGAGGACACACTTTCAGTATCGTCTTTCGGTGACTCTGACCTCTCGACCTTCTGTTCTAACTTGTTCTGTTTATGTTGTTTCTTTACTCCTGGGATGACAACCCAAGCGGGTACATTCTCAAATATGCTCCTCAAGGACCTAACATCAACTTGGCTTGTGTCCTGCTCGATTTCCTCTACTTCGGTGAGAATTTCTTGCAGTTGCTCTTGTTTTCGCAGGTTATCGAAAATCTCCATGGCCGTAGTCACGTTTCCTCTCATGATTTCATCCATGTGAACAGACAGTCTTTGTCGCTGTTCATCCTCTGTCTCTGCCTTCACTTTCTTTTCCCTCATCACCACTTTGTTTTCTATTTTCATCTCTACTTTGTCTTTGCTGTTGTCAGAGCTCTGTTCATGGGTATTTGATTTATTTCCTGGTTGACTGGTGGAAATTAGTTGTCCCATACCCGTATGGGTGAGCATAGTTGAGGTATTAATTTCAGATGTATGTTTTTGATTCTCACCCTCACTCTGGGCCATTTTGACTCTTTTGGGTTTGACAGGGGTTTTCTTAGCTACAGCCTCCTTATTCCCTCCAAAATGTTGAAGTGCTGCTTGAAATCCTATAACAGTCTCATTTGCCCTCCCAGAATCCTCTGGGCAACTCTGGTGGCTTTCTCCCTCCTTTGTTGCATTTCCCTCCTGTGGTAAGTCAGTATTACTCTTACCCACATAATTATCGCTAGTTTCTCTGTGAGGGATAACCTTTGTACTCTGAATTTCTTGGGGTAATTTCATTTCCTCAGTATAATGCTTTACATCAGCAGCCAGCTCATTTGTTGTTTCAATAGAATGTCCGTCTCGTCTTTCAGTCTTTTCAGAGTCCAACCTTCTTGGTTTTGACAGTGTAGCACTGTCAGTTTGTGATAAGCCCCTACAAAGTGCGTCTTTATACGACATTGGTTTGATCAGTACATTTTGGGGAGGTTCCTCTATTTTTTGTTGTTTTGTTATATTAGTAGTATTCATAGAAATGACCTGGCTCTCACAGCAATATTCTGTTTTTGTTGACTGAATAGTTATACTTCCTTTGACCTGACCTGAGATAGCCTTTAAGTGGTCTGGTTTGGGAGGAATAGCTGGTTTTGGACCAATAGGCCTTTTACTTTTTTGAGTGGGAGCCACAGATGCAGTCTGGGATTTGTTTTCTAAAGTGGAGTCTGTATCTGGCTTATTTGTTGTTTGGTCAGAGCTGGGGGTTTCTGCAGTTGCCAGCTTCAGCTCCTCAGTGGCCACCTGTTCTTTTTCACTTATCGTTAAAGAGGGAGCTGATTTAGATTCAGTCAGAGGCCCAACCTTTATTACAGTGGGTTTGGAAACAGACCTCATGTCAATCTTCTTATAGCTTTCTGTATGAGATTTCCCTGAATTTCTGTAAATCATGGCTGCCCTGAAATCCCCTTTGCTGACGTTTAAGCTAGATTTCTCCAAAGAATCGAGGGCTGCCTGTAAATTACCTCTCACAACCTCTTCCTTTTCCTCTTGATACTGTTCTTTATTCACACTGTGTAAAGACTTCATGGCAGCTTTTAAATGTCCTCTCTGAACAACCTCTGTGCCCTCTTGACTTTCTATACTACAAACATCAGCAGTTTGTTTTTCTTCTAAAGCCATGTCTGCACAGCTTGCCTCCTTGCAGGATTCAGATTCATGGTCTAAAGTCATGTTTGGGGGCACTGCAGAAGTCTTTATTGAAGCACAGCATGTCTTTTCCTTTTTCACAGGGGTCTGTGGGACCTGCTCTACTGTTTTAGGGGTTTTCTTTGCCTTGACGCCACCACTCCTCCCAGACAAAACGTGGCCTTGTTGTTTTGATAGACCTTGAGTTGTAAATTGCTGTTTTTCTACTGTCACGTGATGAATGGCTTTTGCCTCGATTGTAGCCTGTTGGAGATTATAAATGGCAGTTTGCAGATTTGATATTTCATCTTCGTCCTCAACCACCTCGACTAATTCTGCTTGATGGACCATGTAATCTTCCTGAGTCTCAGGGCAGAAAGATATCTCCTGTGATACTTCACATAAGTCATGTTCTTTTTCTGACACCTGAACATCACTCCCTAGGCTATTATTCTTCTGCTGCTGAGGTGTAGAAAGGGAGCCGTTACCACGTTCCCTCTCTACAGGTAGCATACTTTGGCTTGGTTGTCTAAGAGACAGCTTGGTAGAGTGGATGTCGGCATGTATTATCTCTTTATTTTGGACACTTCTTTCATAGGCTGATCCTCCAGCTGAAAACATGTTTTTAAGTTTCTTCACATCCACTGGAACTATTTCTGGATTATTCTGCTCCACCTGGTCATCTTGATGTTGAAGATGCTCCGTGGAGTCGCCTGCTTCAAGTTCAGCCTTGTTAGGAAGTTCCTCCTCCTCCTCTGATGGCTGAACTTGGAGGGTCTTAAGATATTCCAAGTCACCCTTTTCAATACAGCTCCTAAATAATTTCACAGTTCCTTTTATGTTTACCTCAGGTCTGAATGAGGCCGGGCTGGTGTTGTCTTGAGCAGTAGCCAAAAGACAGCTGATGGTGGATCTCACATCCCCTTTTGTTACTTCATGAGTTCCCATTTTATTCTCACCACCTGTACTAGTGTCTTTGACAATGAGCTCTGTCTTCTTTCCTTGTAGGGGGCAATATCTCTTCACCTCTCCTTCAGCATAATTGTAGAGGGAGTAAACAGTAACCTCAGCACACCCCTGCATATTTTCCTGTATCATCACTCCTTTCCGCAGAGAGTTGTCTTGACTGAGGATATCCTCAATGAGCTGAACAACAATAGCGGTTCTGAATTCCTTCTCCTGGTTTGCAGTAAATGGACTCTGGTGGACAGGTACATCTACCATTGTGACCTCCACATTTGCCTGCTCATCCTCCTTCAGGAAACCTACCTGGGGTTTTAGAGTTGCTCTAGCTAACAGCTGGAGTATGAAATTCTGAACGCTCCCTTCATCCACCTTGTTATGTTGTATTACTGGCCTACCATTGGTTATTGAGTATTTAGCCCTTTTAGCGATTCCTGTCTCGTGAGCCTCAATGATGAATCCATGTGAATGGATGGCGTTAACATGATAGAGATAGTTCAGAGTCTCATTTATGCACTCCACCATAGTCTCCATTTCCTCCCTATTCTGATGGTTGATTCTATCAAATGGCATGGATTCAAACAGCTGGGCTCTGTTCTTAACATTAGCCATTGGCATGTCCTCAGGTGCCCTGTTGTCTATTGGTAGGTCATCTGAAAGTGATTTTTTGTTTTGGGCCTTGGTTTCATCCAAGTTTATTGCTCTGAAAGGGTTATTTTCCAAAAGAGACTGACTTGTATAGATTGAACCTCTTTGAATAGTTTCATCATCAACCTCTGCTTTTGAAACACCTGTTGACTTTCTTTCGAAGACTCTGGGAACTACCTGCTGAGGTAGCTGGACCTCACAAACCTCACATTCAGTATTTCCTCCATTAACAGTGACACCTGGAGTTTGTTTTTGAAACTGAGATGTCACATCAAGATTTTTAAAACAAATATTGCTTTTGTTCTCTCTCTGTGTTTTCTGTTTACTACAACTTTCAAACACATGTTTTCTTTTCTGAACAGCTCCCCTCTCATCCTCAGACACAACAACTCTGCTCTGGGAAATATCCTCTTGGCTGGCTTTGGTATCTCTGTGCTGACTTTCAAACAATCTCTTAGTGGACTGAACGTCCATTCTAACCAATTCCTCCTCACACTCAGGGAAATCCCCAGGTGAAGCCTCAGCCCCCACAACTGCAACCATTGTTCTCTCCTCATGAAGGATCTTCCATGGCTGCTCAAACAGTGCTGATGTTCTCCTCACATCTCCCCCTTGGACAGCCCCCTGAGTCATATGCGTTTTGGGGGCATGGAGATCCACAGTGTTGCTCGGTGCACAGTTCTCAAATATCCAGCGCCTGGAAAGGACCTCTCCCTCGTATCCGGTGTCGGCAGCTGTCGGCATGTTCTCCGAGCTCAGGACCTCAGCAAGTTCCTTGTCCACCATGCCATCCAGGGTCTTCAGCTCTGGGTGAGTGTGTTTGAGGAGTCTCCTCAGCTCACATTTCTGCCGCTGTTGGTACAATGCAGAGAATGTCTCTTTGGTAGGGAGTGGAGGCATGGAGAGCTGGGTGTGTGTCCTCTGGATGTGACCTGACTCTGTCTGAGGTCCAGCTGGAGCAGGTTGAAGGGGATTATCTTTCATTTGCTTGGTGTCCTCAGTCATCTTGGGTGGAAAGCAAAGGGATATTCTCATCATTGTCTTCTTTATTGAGGGAATTAGCCATCAAATGAAAACCATGCGCAAAAAGAGCAGCCATGCTTAAAGGAATTTGAGCCATACATTACCTATTGTATTTGGTCAGTTGTTATGAAACCACAACGACTTGCCTTGCAAACCAGCGTTCCACATGCCATGTCTTATTGGGTTAGCTGAACTCCAAAACAACCAGTGCCATAAGTCACATTCTTTAGTGAAAAAAAACATGTCCATTTGTAGTTATGGTTTGAAAAAATACCATGTTATTGCCATGTTGTCCCACCACACAGTTCATGTGAACTGAGAGATGCAAAACCCAAACAGGCATTTGTGTACCCTGACATAAGCACTTAAATGGTTTTCATTAGTATCATGAGCAGATGGTTGCTGTTATAGTTGCTGTATTCTGGTAGCGTTTTATAAAGGCTACCATATCCTATTTCTGAAGATTCCATCTAATGTTAAAGAGATGCTATAGGATCTTTGTTTATTTTTGGCCACTTTGTATATTTTTGGCCACTAAAATTAGCGCTCACAAGCCAAAAACTGGTCCCTGAAATATATACAGAATTATGTCAATAAATGACCTGATTGGATAGAGAGGGGCACACCTCCCCACTCCCATGAGCAAAATCTTATTTTGCAAAAGTTTGTTGAACTGAGGACTGTGTGGTCTAATGAGATAAGAAATCGATTTGCCTTACATCATGAACCAAACAGCCAACATTTGATGTAAAGTAAATTTGAATTAGGAACAAACATCTTTTTAATGCTGGCATTCCAACTTGTATACAAACTTGTAATAGAAAACAAAAACTAGATATCACGCCGCAATTGTCATTTGCCTACCTTGCTTGGTTTTCCTCTATTCCCAGATGGGGATGTTTGATCTTGTGCCTGGAGGGAAAATATATTTCATAATGTATAGGCAATATCTTCAACAATATATTTTCATGACATAACAGTTACTTCTAGTACTGGCTTATCAGTAATCTGTCTTTTTTTTCTGTATGCTTTGGTCACATCAAACTACATATTCTTCCAGAAATCATTAACTAAATCTCCTGACAAGGTAATGAGACACATCATCTGTCCTTAAGACTTACAGATGTTTACCCTAACGCTGCTGATGAGTTGATCCTATCTATGATCAGCTGTGGCTGATAAGACAGAGGTGGATAAATCTCAGCCAAGATTGTTTGACAACCTGCTCCACATGAACTCTGACCCCTGGAATGCTAGGGGGCTCCCCACATACTGTGCCCAGCCTGATCCCCTGACCCCAGGGTCTACTAGACACACCAGAGGAGTTGAAGAGGAGACAAATACTAACTGGTTTTAAAGGGCTGCCCGCTGGGTCTGCAGCTGCTACTTTTGACAGATAGAGAGCAGACATGGCTTTGACAGAGATGCGTGATTTCTCCTGGCCTTGCTGGTTGAGGGAGCTGTCTCTGAAGTCTGTGATCGACCTCCTCTTGTCATCTGTGAAACATCAGATAGACTGGTGTGATATGCAGCATCAGTGTTGACATTCAAACATGCTTGTCTGAATGATTTGCAGGTGTTTAGCTCGATTCATTGTGACTTTTTGCCCTTGAAGAGTTTCCTGTCAAAGCAAGGACGTGCGGGTGTGTGATCTGAAGGTATTGAAAGATGTTGTATATTCAATATGAAGCTGTTCTGTTGTTTAGCTGAGACACCGTTGCCCCTATAGCTTACAAGACATCCCTAGTTTTGATACACAGCTGATAGTACACATGTTGGTACTCTGGTAACAACATTGTATACCAGTATAAATGTTACATAGTAAATGCAGTAGATGATAACATGCTATACAGAATGGAGTTGAACGGTTTGTGTTATAACAAAAGTGGAATATGGAACAGTCCATATTCCACTTGTGTAATAAAACAAACTGCTCAACTCCATTACAATGCAATTATAAAGCAATTATTCATGGATTATGTAACCAGGCCAATCACTTCTAGGATACATACGCCTGCACACAATAGTAGTTACCGGCTAATCATGCTTGTATGCCCACATCAGGCATAATAGCATGTACTTGCAATGTTGTTTCTAGATTTATTTCAGAGTTACTACAGTACATACTGTAGGTGCGTGTGTCCCACACTGCTCCCAAGGACTTCTCATGTAAGTATGGCTCTCTGGCTCTCTCTCAAGAATGAGTTGCATCGACTGGGGTTATGATCAGAATGAGCATTTTACTTTGTTTGAACTATGTTTATACCAACTAACCCTAACCATGTTACTTTGTTTGCCTTTGATGAAGTATTGGGAGACACCCAGATTTATGTCACTGTTTGAACCTTACTTAAACAAATGTATTTGTTGTAAGTCGCTTTGGATAAAGGCATGCTAAATGCCATAAATATAAATGTAAATGTAAGTATGAAGAGCTGCACGTTTTATTGTCTGTAGCCTGGCTCAGCCTATCTTAATGTATAACCTATCAATGTCAGCTGTACACTCGTCCTATACAGGACGTAAAAAAGTCTGGTTTAGATCAACAGCTTTATCTGAAGATTTGTCAATGCAGCGCACATCAAAGACAAAACGGCCTCTCCTATTGAATAGCCACTGAGTATTTTAAGACCCTGTTATGAAATCATATGAACGGGTGAATACTTTGAGCTTCTGTACGGCCACATGAATAATACCTAATAATATCTAAATAGAGCTTGAGAGACCTTCATTTATTGTTGATAAACAACCAGTGTAAATGAATATACAATCTACCAATAACATACAATCTATATATTTCCAAAAGTAACCAACCTACAATGTGATAATTGTTATAGTTCTTCTGTCATGCTATTTTCTTTCACTACACTTTAACAGCTGCCCTTATGATGAGTTATTAGTGTACCATTGGAGGGTTTTGAGGGTGGCGCTTGACTGACACCTGACTCCCTTGACACAGATAAAACACCATAGGGACCGAAGAGGAAATGAATTGTGTCTTAACATGTTAATTGCTTTTTACAATACAACATCAGTTGTATGTCTTGTTTGCATCATAGAGAACATTATGCAGGAGGCCAAACATGTCTACAGAGGCATTTCTAGAAAAGAGAGTCTTGTGAGTGTTTACCTATATTTCACCACTCATCCTTTCACTCATACCTACAGTATATGATTACAACTTATATTGAAAGTGTTAGTAAAGCGGATATATTCATTTACAAGCCAGTCATACTGTATTTTAGAAACGTAAATAGATACTAAATTCTACCCTCGCATAGACCTCACCATAAACAGACACACTCCAAACGATTGATGAAGTAAAACATTTACTCACACGGGGTAAACTGTTCCCAATTCCTTCTTCCCTGACTGTCCTCTGGACTTCACTCAAAGCTGGATCAAAGTAACTGGTGCTACTCCCTCTGTGACTCTGGACTGGTGTCCGTGAGGTTAGCCCTATATGCGTCTCTCTCTCTCTGTGTCACTGGGCCTTGGGCTGACAGCTGACCCTGTCATCCCCACACATCCACGAGGGGTTCGATGCCAGAAGGCTATTCCTGGCCTCTCGTCTACTATCTGCCCACCAGGCTGAGTCAATCACTGCCCCTGCACAGTCACTGTGCAGTAAGCTGCTAGTAAACTCTCCCCCTCCTCCTCTCCCACTTCCCCCATCTATCCCCTCTCTGGCCAGAGTTTATTTTAGTCGCATGGCCCAGCGTGGGACCGCCCTGTCTGTGATGTCAGCAAGTGTTTTCCAGCTGAGTTAGCCTGTGATCCTGGTTCACTGGCCGGAAGATTTTGCCTATTGAACCAGGATGGCCTGAGTTTCCAAACATCTTTCATCACCTTTCAGTTTGTCTGTGGGCTAGAAGAAGTTTGACTGTCTGAGGATATCGATTAATTTTGAGGATCTGAGCTGCTATCACAACAAGAGGCAATATGTTATTATAGTATAATGACAATATGATCTGATCACATACTGTATTGGTTGTTGATAATGTAAATGGCTACTCACCATCTTGGGATGTTGTGGATATCTTTTCAAGATGTATGCCACTAACGGTCTTTCTCCTCTCTGACCTGGTCACATTTGTCACCTATTAGTAACAATATGCTTGTGTTACTATTATAGTATGATATGAATATAATGTGAATAAGAAAGGATGCTGTATTTACACCTATCAAGCCTTCTCTACTTGCCAAACTAACCAAATAAAGTGTCTCAATAACAACATCCTTCACCTTTGGAATCACCTCCTCCTCCTTCACCACTGCAGCAGGTTTTTGTGTGTCCTGGTCTTCTATAGGAGCCTCTCTCACTTCTGCCTCCCCGTTGACTGCTGGGACTGCGGTGGTCATCTTGGGAAGTGGTGGTGTGTGGCCTGTAGCTCCCTGGCTTCTCTTCACTTCCCACGGTGTGACCTTTGACTCGAAAAGAGCCTTCAGGGCACCAATGCCTGAGCCACTGTGATGAGGAAGGCTCCCCATGGACTTACTGCGGGAGAGGTTAGTCTTGCCCTGAGTCTGCTCTTTCATGTCATTCTTCCTTAGAAAAGACTCCAATTTGCCCTCTGATTGGTCACTCACAGATGTTGGAGAAGTCAGTGGAGTTAACTAGTGGTAAAACAAATGTATAGAATGTTGACAAATGCTTTGTTGCCTTCAAGAGTTGTTCAACCACTGTCCCCAACAGCATTGTGTGTTGGATAACTGTTGATCAGAATATATGTGTAGAACTATAATGTAATGTTTCACCTTTTTTTTTAGCTCCACATGATTATTGGTAGCCACTTCCACTACTTGTTCCACTGAAGTGTTTATTTCCACTGAGCTTTGATATCTGTTATGTGTATAAGAACAACAATTTAATGAAAATAATTTAAAGAACAAAAATCCTTCATTAATGCTTTGCAAACATATTCACCAAGTGACCGACATTTCATTGCCTGTCCTAAAAAATGATTTATTGTAATTCAACTGAAGGTCTAAAGGTTCCTCTCACCTGGCCACCAGCTGAGACACAGACTTCTTCCTGTCGCTAAGCCCCTCTTCTGTCCGCATGGGCGTGTCGCCTGTGGGGACACTCCGCAGAGACTGGGCGCGCCTCAGGGCACTCTTCCCCTCCATGACCAATGACATCACCTCACCCCACGAAACACAAGAACCCAAACCTCAGCACCTAATTCACAAGGAAAGGATGAGTGCTCTCAATAAAACTCACTGTGCTGAGGGGTTAGACACTAAAAGGAGCTGTGCTTTATGGTAGACAAGCTTCCATTCAGCCTCCATTCACAATAACATGAGCACAGCCTCACTGAACCTAATTTTGCCATGCACATTCGTCTCATATCTACTGTAGTACATCTACTATATATGGTCATACAACTATTGGTGTACAATGTATCCCTCAAAGACAGACAAAAATGCTCCTTTGCAAGTTTGAACTTGACCCAGCTGCTGATTCCATTTTCACAATAACTGACCAAATACGTTGATAGATCAACAGAGGTACACAGAATAAGGTTTGACATTTGAAATCATTTCAAAAGATACATGCACTCAGATACTGTCCAGCAAAGTCAAGCAGTGAAGTGAAACGATTTGGATCATCAAAAAAGATCAAAGTGCATCTGAAGTTATTTATCTATTGACTGAGCAAGCTAAGAAATTTGATATGTTATTGTAAAAAATATTACTCAACATCAGACAACTATTATCAATCCAACCGTTACCTTAGAAAAGTCTGACAGTCTCCTATTCCTATGACACTCCGTGGCGCTTCCTCCGCATCACAAGACAGACATACTGTACAGCTGAGCATTTGTGAGCAAAGTCCTCTTTGCTTCCTTATTACTCCTGACATCATGGTAAATGATCTGGGAAAATGTCTGTTAAAAAATCCAACACAGCCACCGCAATCGCCACACAGATAGAAATACATTTGTGATGGTAGGTCAATAAAAGGTACACAGTGTTACTGTTGTTGGAACAGTATATGATATGATTATGCAATAATTACACCTTGGTAGGTGGGTAATAACCCCCCATCTTATATCTGTATCAAGATGCTATGTAAGGTCCTTCAGACAGTTACCTGTGTTTTGTGGGTGAGTGAGACTGTGAGTTGATAATGAAGCATCATTAACAACCAGTTAACCCAGACTGAAAGCAGGGGACACTGTTTAGTCGGTCTAGTCTAGCATGGCCGGCGTCTACTCAGAGGGCCAGACCTCTGTGTGACAACTGCACATTAAAAGTGCTGAGACTGCCATGTTATGCCCTTTCGCCACACACCTCGAGGTAAGTAATGATTAACTCACAGACACTTTATTACATTTTACATTACATAGACACTCTTATCCAAATGGACTTACACTATGTATGTGTAATGTAATGTGACTGCAACAGGGTGCACAAAAGGTCATCTTTATATCAAACTGTCAAAAACCACCGTGGAGGCAAAAACATTTTGGATTCTTCTTGGGTCTTTTAATAGATACTGTAGCCACACGCTTATGGCACCGATGGCGACTGAGCTATGGCTGCCAGACAGTAGTGAACAAGTGTTCCGGAAGTCTGTCTCCACTTTCCAGAATTCCAATCCACTATGACCTCAGGGGTGAAGGGGCATAGGGGGCATGTGACCTACCCATGACCTCGCTGACAACATTGACAGCAAGACTGACCCCGCCTTTAATTCAGAGATATGCTGCAGAAGCGAATCAGGTGCTTTTTCAGTGGGTGAGAATGGGATTGTGCAGAACGCTATGCGTGAGAGTCAAAGTAATGAGCGGGAGAGAGTACTATGAGATTATAACAAAACACAAAACAACAAAATATCATGAGCAAATGATTTTTCCGTATTTCACAGTTTCAGCTGGTTATCACTGCAGTTGCATTTTGGTTGAATACGAGCGGTACTGTAGCATACACTGTAAACTGTGATAATGTCACCCTCTTGAGGGCGATTTCCCTTAGTGCACTGAAGTTGCTGAGGCTAACAACAAAGCATTAACTAGTGGCATTTCATACAGTAGGTAAGAAAACAATAAATTCTCAGCAGTTTAATTGGCCCTTGACTTTGCTTTGTCACCCACAACAGCATATATAAATCTCTTGAGGAATTCACCCCAGCTTTTACTGTGTGTGTTTTACTAGGGACTCCCTGCTTTTACATAGCTATAAAATTGTAGGCAAAGCAGTAGATATATACCTTTGGTTTAGACTTTGTGTCTGTAAAGAAAATGGTGTTTCAAATGAGGTTTCTCAGACAAAGAGCAGCACAGGTCCCTGGGGCAAAAGAAGAGATTCTGAGTATTCCCTCCCCTACTCTTACCCCTCCTCTCTACACTCCCCCCTCCAGCCCATCACCCCCTGTCTCTAAGGCGGCAGAGAGATGAAAGAGAATAGGCGATGCATAGCCTTTGACTGTGAACTCTGCAGTGTTAATGGCGGAAGTCGGCACGCCTGGATTTGGCTTTTAAACACGCTCACACTCCCCAGCTGTTTTTAAGGAGACTCTTTTGCTATGGCTAGTGATAACATTTTGTATCTGATGTCCAGTAGAGACTTTATAGCCAGCCTATGGCACATAACCTGGGATGACACACATGCACGTGCACACACACACACACACACACACACACACACACACACACACACACACACACACACTGATAGTATTCAGCTGGTTTGTACAAATTAGATACCAATTATACCCACAAGAGGGACATAAAGACCATGTTGCCAAATGTCTCTTGTCGAAACCTTACTGAGGTTATGTGGGAACACGGACATGGCAGCTCATAGAAAATCACTACTGTACTTCTCCTGCTGTTATAACATATCATTCCTTTAATGCAATAGTGCATTTAATAACATCAATATTGGACTCCTCATAGGGGCTCTGTAACAAACACTGTTCTAATGCATTAGCTTTCCACCTGACTTGTACTGTAGCTTTATTGTTGCTAATGCACATTTGAGTGTGTGATATCACTGGATTGAGTGGTGTGTGTGACTGTGTGTGTGTGTGTGTTTGTGTCACGCAGACAGAAGGTCAGCAGTCATGAGAGTGTGTGTGATATGTGTGCATCGTGACAGAACTGGCACAGTGTGTGAGTCAGCAGTGCGTGATTCATTCAGTGTGTGTGGCAGCTCCACTTGTGATACTGTCCAAAATGTAAATGAGGTAGTTGGTGCCTATTAAAAAAGCACACAGGACCTCATGAAGTGGAAATCTGAATCAGAATCAAGAGTACGTCATTTATTAGTCATGGCTGTTTTAAATGCTGTTTCCTTTTTCAAATAAAGGTGACAACTAAAATAAGATGATGATGAAGATAATGATTAGTCTCTCAACAACAGACTCTAATGATAGTGATGGTGCTAGTCCAGAAACCATAATGGGAGAATAGAGATACAGTATTAGCGATGATGATGATGATGATGATGATGATGGTGATGATGATGATCATACAGGGAGGAGGAGGAGACGGAATATGAGAAGGAAGAGGAGGAAGAGGAGATTCAGTTGAAAGCAGTGTTTAGGCGGATGGACTTTGGTAAAGTGTTACACTAAAGAACATCCACAGAATTAGACCCTTCAGGAAAGGTACTCAGTCAAAACTGTCTGAGTGTACAACATGTTCTCATACAAGGGAGGGGAAAACACCTGAGGTTATGCGAGTCCAAAGTGAGCTAGTCTGAGAAACCAACTTTGTAAACAGTGGAATGAACTGAAAAGGAGGCTCTGTGTCATTAGGAAAGAAATATTCTTTCCATTGATTTTAAAGTACTGCAGCAGATTTAAAGTCATGTTCAGAGTCTGACTCAAATGTGTTCCGACACATGATGATATGTGGAAACATTTCACGTTCCCTCCTTCTTGAGGAACATGAGTGTAGGATAGTATGTGTGCACTGTCTCTGTCAGAGTCCTGTCTGCTCGCAGGTGTGCGTGCTGTGTGCAGTGCCTGAGGAACGTGCTCTAGTACAGCTGAGAGGGAGGGGTTAGCATGTGACCACTCCCTCCTGTGTGAATATGAACTACTGAGACCAACCCTACAGTAAGCTCCACCCACCTCATTGTAGCTCTGCATGCGGGAAAGTGTGCTTGGGCTGGGCCAGAGTGTGTGTTTGTGTGAGTGCACATTTCACACGTGTGACCACCACCGTGGAGGCAGCCGGGGCTCTAAGCTGCTTTGCAATGCTTAGGAGGGCAGTCACTCGCTGGCTACTCACAGGGTCTGTTTGCTAAACGCCCAAAGGCTGCCCAGCAGAGCACTGGAACATGTTGCTCAGTCTCACATGACAATGCAGGGACTGTCCCTTGATGCACTGCCTGGGCTTAAAGTAGTCACTAGTTCTTGTCAAATAAGTAATTTAAATAAACCGTGTTAATCATCGAGTTATCAGTTCAGAGACAGATGCATTTTGTCGATGTTTAAAAGTGAAAATGTGAAAGTGCAGTATGTTTATTTGTCCAACTGAGGGAGGAGCAGGAGAGATTTTTTTTTTAATTTATTTTTTTACTGTGCACAACTCTAACAAAGCCAAACTTGTGTTTTCTCAGTACATGAGCAAGCTTGTTTAAACCTCAGCACTGGCATTGTTTCACCAGTCACTTCAGTGGAAGATGATTAATGAAGTATGTGGTGATAAGACACACAAACCCCCACACACACACACACACACACACACACACACAAAGCCATACATATGCATGCATGCAAGCACGCACGCAAGCAGCACACGGCCGGGCATGCATGCACGTGGGCATACACACACACACACACACGCACACGCACACGCACACGCACACGCACACAGCCTCTGTAGGGCATGTCCGGGACTGTGTGTTCAGTGCTGCAGTTGCCCCCCTACCGCTCTCCTCTTCAGTCCTCTGTTGAGAACAGGAATATCAAGTTTCCTGTCTGTGTGCACAGTGTGTACTCACTGCTTCCTCTCTGTTCCACCACTGTCAGCAGACAGCAGCACTGCGTCAGGACTGTCTCTGTTCTCTGAGGACTGCTTCTGTAGAAACCAATGTTTACTGGCCCACTCTGAATCATCAGCTGGCTCAATGACTACCGTAACCATGCTGGTTCACTCCTGTTTGGCTGGCAATCTCCACAACTTTGAGGAGATTTAAGGACAGATTTTGTGTACCTAGACAAATAGTGTTGCTGTGTACTGAGAGAGAATTTTTTGGGTCAGAAACAGAGGTTGGAGATGTTGATCTGATGTTGTACCCAGGATTATTTTCTGTGTGTGGCTCATTCATGGTTTCCTCCTGTAAAATGGAGGATTGTTTTTTCTGCACATTCCACTCTCTGTGGTACCCTGGGTGACCCTCGCGTGGCGCCAGCAGAGGCAAGGCTGGGAGGAGGTGGAGGAGGAGGAGGAGCAGCAGGACAAGAAGTAGGAGGTAAAAAAAGGAGGATGACAAGAACAAACATATGAAGCAAGGACTTGGGTTGAAGGGCTCTAATATACTGTACACAAACTGTACTGTATAGCTGTCTCAGACCAAGAATACCAATGAGTTTCTGGGCAACAAGCAGCAGGAAGAGGAAGAGGAGGAAGAGGGGGACCCTGGTGCCTCTGTTCCTGAGCAATCAGCCACACATTATTTCTGTGTGGCTATTTGTCAAAGATTTCATGGTTGATGATGGTTGATGATGTCATTATACAGTATACTGACAAGCAGGCAGCTCTCTGACTAACAGGACAGATCTGTGATTTGACTTGTGGTTTGACCAGTAGAACAGCAAACACAGGACATGCTTTTTAAAAACATGACACTGTGTAATGTCACACGGTACAGCCCCCATAGAACGTGCTGCTCAGAGACACAGCCAACAATCTCTTATCTTGAACAGTGACGTCTTGTTACACTGTTGCATACTCACTGTAATATTTGCCCAGATAAGCTATAGTACTCACAAGATAAATATGAAATATCCTTTCTGAGGGAAAGTGCTCTTGACATATTTCTTAATATTTCTGACAAAACATTCTGATGTTGCTGATTATACATTTTTCCATGGCTACTCTTTTGGGATAATTTCCCCTCTGTCGAAGTGCTTCAGCTTACAAAATGTCTACTCACATAATATATAGTAAGTCTAATATTTGTAGATTCAGTTTTAGGGGAATAGGCATGGTTATACATATGTAATTAAAGATGTCTGATACATAATGATGTTGAATTAAAAAGTACTGCAAGTATAATAAGATACTTATAAAAAGAATACAGCTGGAGGGAGGGCTTTTTCGTATCGAGCATCACTTCTGTGGAATAGCCTGCCTGCCCCTGTGAGGGTGTTAGAGACAGTTAATATTTTTAAGTCCAACCTCAAGACTTACCTTTTTTAGCTTTGCATATGGTTGCTCGTAGCGATTCTCCATCCCCCACTACCATTGTCATTATTTCACTGTGTTAATACTGTTTTATTCCATGTTATATGTATTCCATGTTTTATATTTGTTTATGTTGTTGTCATGTTGTCATGTCTTTGTAAAGTGTGTTGGACCTGTGTTAAATGCATTTTTAAAAAAGTTTGATTTAATTTGATACTTCAAAATACAACCAAATTAACATAATTGTCCAAGAGACATTATGAATATTCAAAAACTGTGTTAAATATTTAAATTGTATTGTTTCTGCTATGAATATTGCATCAGGCCTCAGGGTGACCAAACAGACATGTGGCACTTTGCTGAATCTTTAACTCTTAGAGACTATGCTGTGTGTGTGTGTGTGTGTGTGTGTGTGTGTGTGTGTGTGTGTATGTGTGTGTGTGTGGAGGGGAGACCAGCCAAATACCAGCAACACATCCTGGTCAAAATGCTCTTACAACACAGCAACTCAGCTAATATTAGAACATGTCATTTGTTTTCAACATCAGCCAAGTGTTTTTTTTTTTTCCGTAGCATGGCCACTGTCCTGCTCTTTGTAGGATAGCTCTCACACAGCGGTAGCTAGCTCTGTGGGAGATAACTGTATGCTCTGCAGTTTCTCAAGGTTGATTAGTAATATGCACTGGGGAGGATACATTTGATTTGCATGATATTAAAATGTGCTGTGGAATTCAGATTCTGCTAAACGCCAGTCCATGACCCATTGTTAATATTTGGTATTAGGATCAGGGGACAAGACTGTACCAGACTTGTACAGTTTATACATTCCAGTGGAGGCTGGTGGAGGTAGAAATCGGAGGATGGGCTCATCGTAATGCATGGAACGGAGTGAGGAATTCCTCATTCTGTTCCATGCATTAAAATGAGCTCGTCCTCCGTTTTCTACCTCCACCAGCCTCCCCTGATACATTCACATCCCATCAAGTGCCTTCCGCTCCAGGGAGAGATGCTGTTGAGAGGTAATGAGGGTGAGAAGGTAATGTGACTCAGATCA